>NC_053394.1:201023701-201321596 GCF_905171765.1 Bufo bufo | reverse complement strand
CCCGGGCCCCGCACCCCAGCGCTGCGGCCCTGGTGACAAGTGGGGGCGGCCGCCGGGCCGCGGCCGGCGGCAGGGCAGAGCAGGAGATGAGCGCCTCCATTGTGGAAGCGCTCATCTCCATAGTCATCTGTATTGCCGTCCTCAGGACGGCAATACAGATGCCTGTCTGTGCTGCGGCAGAGGAGGGAGAGGTGTGTCCCCTCCTGTTCCTCTGATAGGCTGCCGGCTTAGTGCTGGCAGCCTATCAGAGGCCGGTGATGGCGCGATGACGTCATCGCGTCGTCGCCTGAGCCGTATAGCGAGGGACACACAGACGGAAGAGGTGGCCTGCATCGCATCGCATTGCTGGAGGTAAGTATAAGTGTATTATTTTTTTTTATTTTTTTATATAGGTACAATACAATACTGGGCTGGCACATGATAAGGGGGGCTACTGGGCTGGCACATAAGGGGGGCTACTGGGCTGGCACATAAGGGGGGACTACTGGGCTGGGCTGGCACATGATAAGGGGGGCTACTGGGCTGGCACATGATAAGGGGGGACTACTGGGCTGGCACATGATAAGGGGGGCTACTGGGCTGGCACATGATAAGGGGGGACTACTGGGCTGGCACATGATAAGGGGGGACTACTGGGCTGGCACATGATAAGGGGGGCTACTGGCACATGATATGGGGGGCTACTGGCACATGATATGGGGGGCTACTGGCACATGATAAGGGGGGCTACTGGGCTGGCACATGATAAGGGGGGACTACTGGGCTGGCACATGATAAGGGGGGACTACTGGGCTGGCACATGATAAGGGGGGCTACTGGCACATGATATGGGGGGCTACTGGCACATGATATGGGGGGCTACTGGCACATGATAAGGGGGCTACTGGCACATGATAAGGGGGCTACTAGCACATGATAAGGGGGGCTACTGGGCTGGCACATGATAAGGGGGGACTACTGGGCTGGCACATGATAAGGGGGGACTACTGGGCTGGCACATGATAAGGGGGGCTACTGGCACATGATATGGGGGGCTACTGGCACATGATATGGGGGGCTACTGGCACATGATAAGGGGGGCTACTGGGCTGGCACATGATAAGGGGGGACTACTGGGCTGGCACATGATAAGGGGGGACTACTGGGCTGGCACATGATAAGGGGGGCTACTGGCACATGATATGGGGGGCTACTGGCACATGATATGGGGGGCTACTGGCACATGATAAGGGGGCTACTGGCACATGATAAGGGGGGCTACTGGGCTGGCACATGATAAGGGGGGACTACTGGGCTGGCACATGATAAGGGGGGACTACTGGGCTGGCACATGATAAGGGGGGCTACTGGCACATGATATGGGGGGCTACTGGCACATGATATGGGGGGCTACTGGCACATGATAAGGGGGCTACTGGCACATGATAAGGGGGGCTACTGGGCTGGCACATGATAAGGGGGGACTACTGGGCTGGCACATGATAAGGGGGGACTACTGGGCTGGCACATGATAAGGGGGGCTACTGGCACATGATATGGGGGGCTACTGGCACATGATATGGGGGGGCTCTGGCTACTGGCATATGATATGGGGGGCTCTGGCTACTGGCACATGATGGTGGGGGGGCTCTTATTTCTGGCACATGATTGGGGGCACTCTGGCTACTGGCACATGATATGGGGGGCTCTGGCTACTGACACATGATATGGGGGGGCTCTGGCTACTGACATGATATGGGGGGGCTCTGGCTACTGGCACATGATGGTGGGGGGGCTCTTATTACTGGCACATGATTGGGGGCATCTATGGGGGCACATCTTACTGCAGATTATTGGGGGGCACTATAGGGGCATCTACTGAGGCTAAAAAAGAAGATATTTTATATGGGGGCTCTGTATAGGGGCATTTTATACTGGGACACATTATGGTGGGTACTATGGGGAAGGGGGGGGCACTATGGGGGTCATCTACGGGGGCACTGAGAAGGGGTATTTTATATTGGCACATTATGGGAACATTAGCTCAACTGGGGGCATTACAAATGTTTTGCATATTATAAGGAGAATTATTACTACTGGGGGGGCATTATGGTGGGCTTTATTACTCCCCCATGGTATGACCCCCTAGTAGCAGCACCAGCCTCTCCCTGCTCTGCTATCCCTCTGCCCTTTCTCCAAATCCTTATTATGAAATCTTTCTCATTAGGTTAAAGCACAACATCAGCTCCGCCGAGCCCCCGGCCATAGTGTTGAAGTGGCGTCCGAGATCCCCAAGGGCCAAGTCAAGTAACTGTAAGTTTTTATGGGGGTTCTACAAAAGAGCTATCGTGTTTTTTTTTTTGTTAAGGTTATCTGAAAGATGGGTTTAAAATATTTTGACAGGGGCGCAGTTTCAGTGCTTGCCATAGGCGCCATTTTCACTAGATACGCCTCTGATGGGTACATATATGTTTTCCCAACCCCAGCACATTAGTTTGCTAATTCCAGATGTATGAAACGCAGGCCTAACTGTATCTAGTATATTGAACGCCAGATAAACTAACTTGGCCTTTTTTAAATAAAAAAAAAATTCCCTCACTGGAATACTTTCAGTCTTTTGACTGTATGGATTACAGATGGAATGACTGTTATATGTGAGTACCGCTTTCTTTGACAGATTCTAGTATGGGTACATATATGTTTTCCCAACCCCAGCACATTAGTTTGCTAATTCCAGATGTATGAAACGCAGGCCTAACTGTATCTAGTATATTGAACGCCAGATAAACTAACTTGGCCTTTTTTAAATAAAAAAAAAATTCCCTCACTGGAATACTTTCAGTCTTTTGACTGTATGGATTACAGATGGAATGACTGTTATATGTGAGTACCGCTTTCTTTGACAGATTCTAGTATGGGTACATATATGTTTTCCCAACCCCAGCACATTAGTTTGCTAATTCCAGATGTATGAAACGCAGGCCTAACTGTATCTAGTATATTGAACGCCAGATAAACTAACTTGGCCTTTTTTAAATAAAAAAAATTCCCTCACTGGAATACTTTCAGTCTTTTGACTGTATGGATTACAGATGGAATGACTGTTATATGTGAGTACCGCTTTCTTTGACAGATTCTAGTATGGGTACATATATGTTTTCCCAACCCCAGCACATTAGTTTGCTAATTCCAGATGTATGAAACGCAGGCCTAACTGTATCTAGTATATTGAACGCCAGATAAACTAACTTGGCCTTTTTTAAATAAAAAAAATTCCCTCACTGGAATACTTTCAGTCTTTTGACTGTATGGATTACAGATGGAATGACTGTTATATGTGAGTACCGCTTTCTTTGACAGATTCTAGTATGGGTACATATATGTTTTCCCAACCCCAGCACATTAGTTTGCTAATTCCAGATGTATGAAACGCAGGCCTAACTGTATCTAGTATATTGAACGCCAGATAAACTAACTTGGCCTTTTTTAAATAAAAAAAATTCCCTCACTGGAATACTTTCAGTCTTTTGACTGTATGGATTACAGATGGAATGACTGTTATACGTGAGTACCGCTTTCTTTGACAGATTCTAGTATGGGTACATATATGTTTTCCCAACCCCAGCACATTAGTTTGCTAATTCCAGATGTATGAAACGCAGGCCTAACTGTATCTAGTATATTGAACGCCAGATAAACTAACTTGGCCTTTTTTAAATAAAATAAAAATTCCCTCACTGGAATACTTTCAGTCTTTTGACTGTATGGATTACAGATGGAATGACTGTTATATGTGAGTACCGCTTTCTTTGACAGATTCTAGTATGGGTACATATATGTTTTCCCAACCCCAGCACATTAGTTTGCTAATTCCAGATGTATGAAACGCAGGCCTAACTGTATCTAGTATATTGAACGCCAGATAAACTAACTTGGCCTTTTTTAAATAAAAAAAAAATTCCCTCACTGGAATACTTTATGGCTTTTCACTGTATGGATTACAGGTGGACTGGTATTAGTAGGGGTGACACAAGCACACCCAAGTCCCTGATGTAGGATTTCTATGGCACAGACCACTATTACAAGTGATTAATGGACGTTGGGAGAGATTGTGCTGCAGCACTAGTCCCAAGATGGCCGCCGCCTATCAGCCCAGTAACATGTGCCACAAAATGGTCTGCACAACCTTTAAAAAAAATAGCCTTGGACTGTGCTGCTAAATCGCTATTGGTCTGAATCCCAGGTGTAGATGTCTGACTTGTTTGGAGCTTTGGAATGCACACTGTGGCAGCTTCTGCTGCAGCACTACAAGTCGCAAAATGGCGGCCGGCGGTCAGCCCAGGTACATGTGGATGGAAAAATCACTCTGGCCACTCTAAAAATAGCCAATCCCTATCAAAAAAGCAGCTCAGCTGCAGTTGTTCAGATGAATCACAGGTGGAGGAGAGAAATTTGCTTCCAGTTATTCAATTATCCCTGCCTATTCTCGCCCTAGCATCAGCTGCGTCTATCCCTGTTCTATTCACATCGGGAGTGAGCACGTCCCGACGTGCGCACAAGCTTATAAAGAGGCTGAGTCACATGCTGCACTTGGCCAATCACAGCCTTGCCAATAGTAGGCATGGCTGCGATGGCATCTTAGGGCAAGTAGTATGATGCATGTTGATTGGCTGCTTTGCAGCCTTTCAAAATGCGCCAAAATACATGCCGAACGACGAACCCGAACCCGAACTTTTACGAAAAAGTTCGGGTTCGGGTCCGTGTCACGAACACCCCAAAATTCGGTACGGACCCGAACTATGCTCGAACTGTTCGCTCAACACTACTCACTAGTGCTCTGTAGAGCGGCATGAGCACCTCCTTTTTTTTTTACTGGTAATGCCTCTCCCTATACACCCAAGCATTCTGCTAGCATTTCCTGCTGCTCTATGACATTGTCTGCCTACCTTTAAGTCTTCTGAAATAATGACCCCTAAATCCCTTTCCTCAGATACTGAGGTTAAGACTGTATCACTGATTTTATATTCTGCTCTTGGGTTTTTACGCCCCAGGTGCATTATCTTGCACTTATCAACATTAAATTTTAGTTGCCAGATTTTTGACCATTCCTCTAGTTTTCCTAAATCCTTTTCCATTTGGTGTATCCCTCCAGGCACATCAACCCTGTTACAAATCTTTGTGTCATCAGCAAAAAGACACACCTTATCATCGAGGCCTTCTGCAATTTCGCTGATAAAGATATTAAACAATATGGGTCCCAGAACAGATCCCTGAGGTACCCCACTGGTAACAAGACCATGGTCTGAATATACTCCATTGACTACAACCCTCTGTTGTATGTCCCTCAGCCACTGCCTAATCCATTCAACAATATGTGAGTCCAAGCACAAAGACTGCAGTTTATTGATAAGCCTTCTATGTGGGACAGTATCAAAAGCCTTACTAAAGTCTAGATAAGCGATGTCTACTGCACATCCGCCATCTATTATTTTAGTCACCCAATCAAAAAAATCAATAAGATTAGTTTGACATGATCTCCCTGAAGTAAACCCATGCTGTTTTTCATCTTTCAATCCATGGGATTTTAGATGTTCCACAATCCTCTCCTTAAAGAGGACCTTACACTACTCTACAAACTAAAAACTAACTATATCAGTGGGCAGAGCGGCGCCCAGGGGTCCCCCTGCACTTACTAGTATGTCTGGGCGCCGCTCCGTTCGCCTGGTATAGGCTCCGGTGTCTGCGCTCCCTCTGTTGTACTGGAGTGATTTCTTGTATGAGGCGTGTCCCTTGCTGCAGCGCTGGCTAATCGCAGCGCACAGCTCATAGCCTGGCTATGAGCTGTGCGCTGCGATTGGCCAGCGCTGCAGCAAGGGACACGCCTCATACAAGAAATCACTCCAGTACAACAGAGGGAGCTGCACACACCGGAGCCTATACCGGGCGAACGAAGCGGCGCCCAGACATACTAGTAAGTGCAGGGGGACCCCTGGGCGCCGCTCTGCCCACTGATATAGTTAGTTTTTAGTTTGTAGAATAGTGAAAGGTCCTCTTTAAGTATGGTTTCAATTAATTTCCCCACTATTGATGTCAGGCTTACTGGCCTATAGTTGCCCGATTCCTCCCTACTACCTTTCTTGTGAATGGGCACAACATTTGCTAATTTCCAATCTTCTGGGACGACTCCTGTTACCAGTGATTGGTTAAATAAATCTGTTAATGGTTTTGCTAGTTCACCGCTAAGCTCTTTTAATAGCTTTGGGTGTATCCCATCAGGCCCCTGTGACTTATTTGTATTAATATTAGACAGCTGACTTAGAACCACTTCCTCTGTAAAGACACATGCATCAAAAGATTCATTAGTCTTCCTTCCTAACTGATGTCCATTTCCTTAATTTTCCTTTGTAAAAACTAAACAGAACTATTCATTGAGGCAGTCAGCTAGTTCTTTATCTTCTTCCATATATCTTCCTTCTTTTGTTTTTAATTTGGTAATTCCTTGTTTTAGTTTCCTTTTTATTTATTTATGTATCTGAAGAATGTCTTATCACCTTTTTTCACTGACTGAGATAATTTCTCTTCTGCCTGTGCTTTAGAAGCTCTTATAACTTGTTTGCCCTCTCTCTGCCTAATCTTATAAATTTGCCTGTCATCCTCGTTTTTTTTATTTTTTATATATAATTACTAAATGCTATATTTTTGTTTTTAATGATTTTGGTCACTTCTGCTGAGTACCACAGTGGTCTCTTCCTTTTTTTTGCTTTTACTGACAAGCCTAATGCAATTATCTGTTGCCTTCAATAATGCCACTTTTAAGTAGTCCCATTTCTCCTGGACTCCATTGAAACTGTTCCAATCTGATAGGGACTTGTATACCACTAATCTAATTTTAGAAAAGTCAGTTTTTCTAAAATCTAAAACTTTTGTTTTTGTGTGGTGTGACTCAGTCACTGTACTTATAGTAAACCACACTGATTGGTGATCACTAGATCCCAATCTTTCCCCTACAGTAATATCAGATACCAAATTCCCATTTGTGAATACTAAAATGCCCTCCTTCCAGTTTGGCTCCTCAACTACTTGCTGTAGAGATAATCCCAGTAGGAAATTTAGAATATCTGTACTACTGGCAGAACTAGCTATTTTGGTTTTCAAGTTTACATCAGGAATATTAAAGTCTCCCATAATGATAACTTCCCCTTTCAATGTCATTTTAGCTATTTCCTCAACTAGTAGATCATCTAATTCTTTGACTTGGCTAGGTAGTCTATATATCACGCGTTTTTGAGGGACCGCATGTTCCCTATCCAGCAGGTTACACCTCTTCATTCTTGAGGCATCCAATATATATGACACAGGCAAATAAATCAGGTCCCCACTGCCAACACTCTAAGGCACCTGTGGGATATCAGAAAGTATGCATATAGTGAAGCACTGAAGGTCACCAGAAATTACTTGTGTGATTGTACTCACAAGTAGGGATGAGGGAACCCGAACTGTATAGTTCGGGTTCGTAACGAATTTTGGGGTGTCCGTGACACGGACCCGAACCCGAACATTTTCGTAAAAGTCTGTGTTCGGGTTCGGCGCTTTCTTGGCGCTTTTTGAAAGGCTGCAAAGCAGCCAATCAACAAGCGTCATACTACTTACCCCAAGAGGCCATCACAGCCTTGCCTACTATTGGCATGGCTGTGATTGGCCAGTGCAGCATGTGACCCAGCCTCTATATAAGCTTGGTTCACGTAGCGCTGCACGTCACTCTGCTGATTCAAGCATAGGGAGAGGTTGCTGCTGCGACGTTAGGGCGAGATTAGGCAGATTAACTCCTCCAAAAGACTTCATTCTGTGATCGATCTGCAGCTGTGGATCATTGAAGTGCTAATATCGACTTGCTCACTTTTTTGAGGCTGCCCAGAGTGTTTTTAGATCACTTTTTTCTGGGGTGATCGGCGGCCATTTTGTGACTTGTGGTGCGCCAGCACAAGCTATCACCAAGTGTATTTAACCATCAATAGTGTGGTTATTTTTTGCTATATCCTACATCAGCTGCAGGCTGAGCCTGTGTCACCGAAGTGCATTTAACCATCAACAGTCTGATTATTTTTTGGCCATATACTACATCAGCTGCAGGCTGAGCCTGTGTCACCGAAGTGCATTTAACCATCAACAGTCTGGTTATTTTTTGGCCATATACTACATCTGGTGCAGGCTGAGCCTGTGTCACCCAAGTGCATTTAACCATCAATAGTGTGGTTATTTTTTGGCCATATACTACATCAGGGGCAAGTTGAGCCTGTCACCCAGAACCTAAAAAATAGACCTGACATTTCTATTCAACCAAATTTGTACTGTTTTAGCTGATCAAGTTATTTGTAGTGACCGTAAAAGCACACTTTTTGTTCTGGGTTGAAAAACTATTCCCAAATTTGCCATTCTCAAAATAACTAGTTTCTGCTATATGAGGCCTACTTGAAATCTATCCCAAAAAGGATATCTTACAGTCAAGGTGCTGAGTGTCATTCAGAAAAACTTAACACACACGCTACCGTGCAGATACAAGTCTAATTCTGTGATTAAACCTATACCTGTCACACAGCGCAAACAAAAACAGGCCTCACATTTCTATTCAACCCAATCTGTACTGTTTTAGCTGGTCAAGTTATTTGTAGTGACCGTAAAAGCACACTTTTTGTTCTGGGTTGAAAAACTATTCCCAAATTTGCCATTCTCAAAATAACTAGTTTCTGCAATATGAGGCCTACTTGAAATCTATCCCAAAAAGGATATCTTACATTCAAGGTGCTGAGTGTCATTCAGAAAAACTTAACACACACGCTACCGTGCAGATACAAGTCTAATTCTGTGATTAAACCTATACCTGTCACACAGCGCAAAAAAAAACAGGCCTCACATTTCTATACAACCAAATCTGTACTGTTTTAGCTGGTCAAGTTATTTGTAGTGACCGTAAAAGCACAGTTTTTGTTCTTGGTTGAAAAACTATTCCCAAATTTGCCATTCTCAAAATAACTAGTTTCTGCTATATGAGGCCTACTTGAAATCTATCCCAAAAAGGATATCCTACATTCAAGGTGCTGAGTGTCATTCAGAAAAACTTAACACACACGCTACCGTGCAGATACAAGTCTAATTCTGTAATTAAACCTATAACTGTCACACAGCGCAAAAAAAAACAGGCCTCACATTTCTATTCAACCAAATCTGTACTGTTTTAGCTGGTCAAGTTATTTGTAGTGACCGTAAAAGCACAGTTTTTGTTCTGGGTTGAAAAACTATTCCCAAATTTGCCATTCTCAAAATTGTGGTGAACGGGAACAATGAGGAAAACATCTAATAAGGGACGCGGACGCGGACGTGGACATGGTCGTGGTGGTGTTAGTGGACCCTCTGGTGCTGGGAGAGGACGTGGCCGTTCTGCCACAGCCACACGTCCTAGTGAACCAACTACCTCAGGTCCCAGTAGCCAGCAGAATTTACAGCGATATTTGGTGGGGCCCAATGCCGTTCTAAGGATGGTAAGGCCTGAGCAGGTACAGGCATTAGTCAATTGGGTGGCCGACAGTGGATCCAGCACGTTCACATTATCTCCCACCCAGTCTTCTGCAGAAAGCGCACAGATGGCGCATAAAAAACCAAGCCCATCGGTCTGTCACATCACCCCCATGCATATCAGGGAAACTGTCTGAGCCTCAAGTTATGCAGCAGTCTCTTATGCTGTTTGAAGACTCTGCTGCCAGGGTTTCCCAAGGGCATCCACCTAGCCCTTCCCCAGGGGTGGAAGAGATAGAATGCACTAACGCACAACCACATATTTTTCCTGATGATGAGGACATGGGAATACCACCTCAGCACGTCTCTGATGATGACGAAACACAGGTGCCAACTGCTGCGTCTTTCTGCAGTGTGCAGACTGAACAGGAGGTCAGGGATGAAGACGATGCAGGGGACGATGAGGTACTAGACCCCACATGGAATGAAGGTCGTGCCACTGACTTTCAGAGTTCGGAGGAAGAGGCAGTGGTGAGACCGAGCCAACGAGGGAGCAAAAGAGGGAGCAGTGGGCAAAATCAGAACACCCGCCGCCAAGAGACTCCGCCTGCTACTGACCGCCGCCATCTGGGACCGAGCACCCCAAAGGCAGCTTCAAGGAGTTCCCTGGCATGGCATTTCCTCAAACAATGTGCTGACGACAAGACCCGAGTGGTTTGCACGCTGTGCCATCAGAGCCTGAAGCGAGGCATTAACGTTCTGAACAACCTGCATGACCAGGCACCTGCATGCAAAGCATGAACTGCAGTGGAGTAAACACCTTAAAAACAAGGAAGTCACTCAGGCTCCCCCTGCTACCTCTTCTGCTGCTGCCGCCGCCTCGGCCTCTTCCTCCGCCTCTGGAGGAACGTTGGCACCTGCCGCCCAGCAAACATGGGATGTACCACCAACACCACCACCTGCGTCACCAAGCATCTCAACCATGTCACACGGCAGCGTTCAGCTCTCCATCTCACAAACATTTGAGAGAAAGCGTAAATTCCCACCTAGCCACCCTCGATCCCTGGCCCTGAATGCCAGCATTTCTAAACTACTGGCCTGTGAAATGCTGTCATTTAGGCTGGTGGACACAGACAGCTTCAAACAGCTCATGTCGCTTGCTGTCCCACAGTATGTTGTTCCCAGCCGGCACCACTTCTCCAAGAGAGCCGTGCCTTCCCTGCACAACCAAGTGTGCGATAAAATCAAGTGTGCACTGCGCAACGCCATCTGTGGCAAGGTCCACCTAACCACAGATACGTGGACCAGTAAGCACGGCCAGGGACGCTATATCTCCCTAACTTCACACTGGGTAAATGTAGTGGCGGCTGGGCCCCAGGCGGAGAGCTGTTTGGCACACGTCCTTCTGCCACCAAGGATCGCAGGGCAACATTCTTTGCCTCCTGTCTCCTCCTCCTCCTACTCAGCTTCCTCCTCCTCTTCTTCCACCTGCTCATCCAGTCAGCCACACACCTTCACCACCAACTTCAGCACAGCCCGGGGTAAATGTCAGCAGGCCGTTCTGAAACTCATATGTTTGGGGGACAGGCCCCACACCGCACAGGAGTTGTGGCGGGGTATAGAACAACAGACCGACAAGTGGTTGCTGCCGGTGAGCCTCAAGCCCGGCCTGGTGGTGTGCGATAATGGGCGAAATCTCGTTGCAGCTCTGGGACTAGCTGGTTTGACGCACATCCCTTGCCTGGCGCATGTGCTGAATTTGGTGGTGCAGAAGTTCATTCGCAACTACCCCGACATGTCAGAGCTGCTGCATAAAGTGCGGGCCGTCTGTTCGCGCTTCCGGCGTTCACACCCTGCCGCTGCTCGCCTGTCTGCGCTACAGCGTAACTTCGGCCTTCCCGCTCACCGCCTCATATGCGACGTGCCCACCAGGTGGAACTCCACCTTGCATATGCTGGACAGACTGTGCGAGGAGCAGCAGGCCATAGTGGAGTTTCAGCTGCAGCACGCACGGGTCAGTCGCACTGCGGATCAGACCCACTTCACCACAAATGACTGGGCCTCCATGCGAGACCTGTGTGCCCTGTTGCGCTGTTTCGAGTACTCCACCAACATGGCCAATGGCGATGACGCCGTTATCAGCGTTACAATACCACTTCTATGTCTCCTTGAGAAAACACTTAGGGCGATGATGGAAGAGGATGTGGCCCAGGAGGAAGAGGAGGAAGAGGGGTCATTTTTAGCACTTTCAGGCCAGTCTCTTCGAAGTGACTCAGAGGGAGGTTTTTTGCAACAGCAGAGGCCAGGTACAAATGTGGCCAGACAGGGCCCACTACTGGAGGACGAGGAGGACGAGGATGAGGAGGAGGTGGAGGTGGAGGAGGATGAGGATGAAGCAGGTTCACAGCGGGCTGGCACCCAACGCAGCTTGGGCCCATCACTGGTGCACGGCTAGGGGGAAACACAGAACGATGACGGTACGCCTCCCACAGAGGACAGCTTGTCCTTACCTCTGGGCAGCCTGGCACACATGAGCGACTACATGCTGCAGTGCCTGCGCAACGACAGCAGAGTTGCCCACATTTTAACGTGTGCGGACTACTGGGTTGCCACCCTGCTGGATCCCCGGTACAAAGACAATGTGCCCACCTTACTTTCTACACTGGAGCGTGATAGGAAGATGCGCGAGTACAAGTGCACGTTGGTAGACGCGCTACTGAGAGCATTCCCAAATGTCACAGGGGAACCAGTGGAAGCCCAAGGCGAAGGCAGAGGAGGAGCAAGAGGTCGCCAATGCAGCTGTGTCACGGCCAGCTCCTCTGAGGGCAGGGTTAGCATGGCAGAGATGTGGAAAATTTTTGTCACCACGCCACAGCTAAGTGCACCACCACCTGATACGGAACGTGTTAGCAGGAGGCAACATTTCACTAACATGGTGGAACAGTACCTGTGCACACCCCTCCACGTACTGACTGATGGTTCGGCCCCATTCAACTTCTGGGTCTCCAAATTGTCCACGTGGCCAGAGCTAGCCTTTTATGCCTTGGAGGTGCTGGCCTGCCCGGCGGCCAGCGTTTTGTCTGAACGTGTATTCAGCACGGCAGGGGGCGTCATTACAGACAAACGCAGCCGCCTGTCTACAGCCAATGTGGAGAAGCTGACGTTCATAAAAATGAACCAGGCATGGATGTCACAGGACCTGTCCATCCCTTGTGCAGATTAGATATTAACTACCTCCCCTTAACAATATATTATTCTACTCCAGGGCACTTCCTCATTCAATCCTACACTCACCTAAAGAATTATTAGGAACACCTGTTCTATTTCTCATTAATGCAATTATCTAGTCAACCAATCACATGGCAGTTGCTTCAATGCATTTAGGGGTGTGGTCCTGGTCAAGACAATCTCCTGAACTCCAAACTGAATGTCAGAATGGGAAAGAAAGGTGATTTAAGCAATTTTGAGCGTGGCATGGTTGTTGGTGCCAGACGGGCCGGTCTGAGTATTTCACAATCTGCTCAGTTACTGGGATTTTCACGCACAACCATTGCTAGGGTTTACAAAGAATGGTGTGAAAAGGGAAAAACATTCAGTATGCGGCAGTCCTGTGGGCGAAAATGCCTTGTGGATGCTAGAGGTCAGAGGAGAATGGGCCGACTGATTCAAGCTGATAGAAGAGCAACGTTGACTGAAATAACCACTCATTACAACTGAGGTATGCAGCAAAGCATTTGTGAAGCCACAACACGCACAACCTTGAGGCGGATGGGCTACAACAGCAGAAGACCCCACCAGGTACCACTCATCTCCACTACAAATAGGAAAAAGAGGCTACAATTTGCACAAGCTCACCAAAATTGGACTGCTGAAGACTGGAAAAATGCTGCCTGGTCTGATGAGTCTCGATTTCTGTTGAGACATTCAAATGGTAGAGTCCAAATTTGACGTAAACCGAATGAGAACATGTATCCATCATGCCTTGTTACCACTGTGTAGGCTGGTGGTGGTGTAATGGTGTGGGGGTTGTTTTCTGGGCACACTTTAGGCCTCTTAGTGCCAATTGGGCATCGTTTAAATGCCACGGGCTACCTGAGCATTGTTTCTGACCATGTCCATCCCTTCATGACCACCATGTACCCATCCTCTGATACATCCTAGGATAATGCACCATGTCACAAAGCTCAAATCATTTCAAATTGGTTTCTTGAACATGACAATGAGTTCACTGTATTAAAATGGCCCCCACAGTCACCAGATCTCAACCCAATAGAGCATCTTTGGGATGTGGTGGAACGGGAGCTTCGTGCCCTGGATGTGCATCCCTCAAATCTCCATCAACTGCAAGATGCTATCCTATCAATATGGGTCAACATTTCTAAAGAATCCTATCAGCACCTTGTGGAATCAATGCCACGTAGAATTAAGGCAGTTCTGAAGGCAAAAGGGGGTCCAACACCGTATTAGTATGGTGTTCCTAATAATTCTTTAGGTGAGTGTATTTTTATTTTCATTCTACCATTATATTGCGGGGCAACCCAAAGTTGAATGAACCTCTCCTCTGTCTGGGTGCCGGGGCCTAAATGTGTGACAGTGGCCTGTTCCAGTGGTGGGTGACGTGAAGCCTGATTCTCTGCTATGACATGAAGACTGATTTTGTGCTGACATAAGGCCAGATTCTCTGTTACGGGACCTCTCTCCTCTGTCTGGGTGCCGGGGCCTAAATATGTGACAGTGGCCTGTTCCAGTGGTGGGTGACGTGAAGCCTGATTCTCTGCTATGACATGAAGACAGATTCTGTGCTGACATAAGGCCAGTTTCTCTGTTACGGGACCTCTCTCCTCTGCCTGGGTGCCTGGGCCTAAATATGTGACAGTGGCCTGTTCCAGTGGTGGGTGACGTGAAGCCTGATTCTCTGCTATGACATGAAGACTGATTCTGCGCTGACATAAGGCCAGATTCTCTGTTACGGGACCTCTCTCCTCTGTCTGGGTGCCGGGGCCTAAATATGTGACAGTGGCCTGTTCCAGTGGTGGTGACGTGAAGCCTGATTCTCTGCTATGACATGAAGACTGATTCTGTGCTGACATAAGGCCAGATTCTCTGTTACGGGACCTCTCTCCTCTGCCTGGGTGCCTGGGCCTAAATATGTGACAGTGGCCTGTTCCAGTGGTGGGTGACGTGAAGCCTGATTCTCTGCTATGACATGAAGACTGATTCTGTGCTGACATAAGGCCAGATTCTCTGTTATGGGACCTCTCTCCTCTGTCTGGGTGCCAGGGACTAAATATGTAACAGTGGCCTGTTCCAGTGGTGGGTGACGTGAAGCCTGATTCTCTGCTATGACATGAAGACTGATTCTGTGCTGACATAAGGGCAGATTCTCTGTTACGGGACCTCTCTCCTCTGTCTGGATGCCGGGGCCTAAATATGTGACAGTGGCCTGTTCCAGTGGTGGGTGACGTGAAGCCTGATTCTCTGCTATGACATGAAGACTGATTCTGCGCTGACATAAGGCCAGATTCTCTGTTACGGGACCTCTCTCCTCTGTCTGGGTGCCGGGGCCTAAATATGTGACAGTGGCCTGTTCCAGTGGTGGGTGACGTGAAGCCTGATTCTCTGCTATGACATGAAGACTGATTCTGCACTGACATAAGGCCAGATTCTCTGTTACGGGACCTCTCTCCTCTGTCTGGGTGTCTGGGCCTAAATATGTGACATTGGCCTGTTCCAGTGGTGCGTGACGTGAAGCCTGATTCTCTGCTATGACATGAAGACTGATTCTGCGCTGACATGAGGCCAGATTCTCTGTTACGGGACCTCTCTCCTCTGCCTGGGTGCCGGGGCCTAAATGTGTGACAGTGGCCTGTTCCAGTGGGTGGGTGACGTGAAGCCTGATTCTCTGCTATGACATGAAGACAGATTCTGTGCTGACATAAGGCCAGATTCTCTGTTACGGGACCTCTCTCCTCTGCCTGGGTGCCTGGGCCTAAATATGTGTTAGTGGCCTGTTCCAGTGGTGGGTGACGTGAAGCCTGATTCTCTGCTATGACATGAAGACTGATTCTGCGCTGACATAAGGCCAGATTCTCTGTTACGGGACCTCTCTCCTCTGCCTGGGTGCCTGGGCCTAAATATGTGACAGTGGCCTGTTCCAGTGGTGGGTGACGTGAAGCCTGATTCTCTGCTATGACATGAAGACAGATTCTGTGCTGACATAAGGCCAGATTCTCTGTTACGGGACCTCTCTCCTCTGTCTGGGTGCCGGGGCCTAAATATGTGACAGTGGCTTGTTCCAGTGGTGGGTGACGTGAAGCCTGATTCTCTGCTATGACTTGAAGACTGATTCTGCGCTGACATGAAGCCAGATTCTCTGCTATGGCATGAAGAGACTGATTCTCTGCTGACATGAAGCCAGATTCTTTGCTATGGCATGAAGAGACTGATTCTCTGCTGACGTGAAGCCAGATTCTCTGCTATGGGACCTCTGTCTAATTGATATTGGTTAATTTATATTTTTTTAATTTTTATTTTAATTAATTTCCCTATCCACATTTGTTTGCAGGGGATTTACCTACATGTTGCTGCCTTTTGCAGCCCTCTAGCTCTTTCCTGGGCTGTTTTACAACCTTTTTAGTGCCCAAAAGTTCGGGTCTCCATTGACTTCAATGGGGTTCGGGTTCGGGACGAAGTTCGGGTCGGGTTCGGATCCCGAACCCGAACATTTCCGGGAAGTTCGGCCGAACTTCTCGAACTCGAACATCCAGGTGTTCGCTCAACTCTACTCACAAGCGCAGCTTGACATACAGGCACATAATATAACTCCACGACTCTCCTTTTATCCACGCGTCTTCACCACCACTAAAGCAAGGATTACTCCAATAGTGAAGCACCGCTAGTAAATTACTGTATAAAAAGTGTTTAATATACTCACAAACATGAGATAAAACAAAGCAGTCAAGGCTGTCTTTTCAAATCTGCCCGACCCGGGTTTCGCTCCACGCTTTGTCAGGGGCGTCACCATGATCTTACTCCCACATGTTTTATACCCTTCCCCCCTCCTCATATACATATCATAAAATAAATACCATAAAATCCATAAAACATTTATAACCAGTTGAAAAACTTTTTCCATCAGCACTTATGATCACATCCTGGGTATTATTTTCTCACTTTCCACTCACTTTCAATTGCAGGTTCATTCATTCATATATCCGCTCTTAGTCCCTCCCCTACTATCCTAGTTCATGACGATACATTCTGCCAACTCCCATAGTACACACCTCCTTATTCTGATTGGTATGTATTGCCTTTCCTTCTTTCCATGACACACCTCCCTCACCTAATTGGCTAGCAATCTTTTGGTTTTTCAAAACCGAATACTTTATTCCACCAGGCACGATTTTAGATCCAATTCGACATTAAGTCCCTGTGGCTGGATAGTATCCAGCTTATAGATCCAGCTGACCTCCCGCCGATCTATCTTCTTTACCGCATCTCCTTCCTGACAGTCATTTTTCACCACTTCTAATCCAGTGAATGCAATCCCCTTGGGTTTTTTTTGGTGAACTTTTTTTAAAATGCATAGATACCTCATGAGTCTCCAGTCCCTTTTTAATATTATTGACGTGTTCCTGTATCTGAATTTTTTATTTTCTTGTTGTGCGACCCACATACTGGAGGCCACAAGGGCACTCCAGCATGTATACAACTCCTATACTGTCACACATAATTTGCCCTTTAACTTTAAAGTCTTTATCTCTTTCTTTTAACCGAGTGGATCACTGCAGTTTAAATTTTTTTCTCATCATTATTTCTATTCCTACACGGAAGGCAAAAACGACACCATGAAAAAGTATCTTTTTCTTTCCGTTCCTCTTTATTTATAATCGCACTATGGACCAATCGATTTTTTTAAATTCAGTGCCTTTTTGAAAATAAAATCCGGATGGCTGGGGAAATCTGTGCCTATAATCGGGTCATTCTTGAGTACACTCCAATTTTTCCTCATGGCATTTTTTATGAGGCCTGCTTGGGCTGTATATTTAGTGAGAAAAGCGAATCTAAAATTTTTCTTATTATTCTTTCTTTCTTCTTCTTTATTCACTAGCTCTTTTTTGTCCCAATTTTCCTGAACCTCGCGACTGCATCTCACTAAGTCCTCTTTATTATATCCCTTCTCCAGGAAATGATCCTGGATCAGTGAACTTTGTTCTTGGAATGTCGCAGCATCAGTGCAATTGCAGTGAATTTTCCCAATCTAACCCTCCACACTATACCTCCTTGCCACTCTGTGGTCTCCTCATGCTGCTGCCACCTCCACACTATGCACCTTGCCACTCTGTGGTCTCCTCATGCTGCTGCCACCTCCACACTCTGTCACCGGAGAGCGCAACTTCTGCCAGTGGTGAAGAGGAGCCCGGCATATTATAGGTAAAAGGAGGTTTTTATTTTAATCTGATCTGAGGTCTGATGGGATCTAACATTGAGGGCTGAACTGAGGTCTGATGGGGGTCTGACAATGTGGGCTGATCTTGTTGGAGACTGAACATTGTTTCATGCTATGTTATACATTGCTTGGTTTATTTCCCTGTGTATTTGGAGTATGACCACTAGATGTCACTATACACAAATACTCTATCATAATGTTCTATGTGTTGACTATCTGTTATTGCATTTTCCTGTTATCTATGGTTGTTGTTCTTCTATATCTCCTGTGCTAACATGAGCACCATGCTCTCTGCTGTATGTCTCTTCAATACAAATGAATCCAAGTAAACTACAGCCATCCATATATGTCTGATTATTCTTTGCATCATCTGCCCCAGCCAACAAAGGTTATGGGCCCAGACAACGTGAATCATCAGACAGCCGGAACAGAGGCCTAGTCTTCATCTGCACACCATCTTTGATTAAGCTGCGGAGGAAATCTGCTCTGAGGTATCCAGGTGCTTGGAATACGAGCAAGGTACATTAATCATGGCTAGCAGCGGGGATCTTAAACTGTGGATCACTAAGCTAAATAGTGACAACTACCAGATGTGGAAGTTCAAGATGGAGATGTTGCTGAGCAAAGATGACACATGGGATGTCCTCACCACAGACAGGCCGGATGTAGACAACCAGGAGTGGGATAAGAAAAACAGACAGGCAAGAGCCACAATAGCCCTACTGGTAGAAGATGAACAGCTTATCCACATAAAAGGGGAAGATACTGCCAAAGGTATGTGGAATGCACTCCGTAGATTACATGAGAGCTCTAGCTTAAACAACAAGTTATATTTACTAAGGAAGCTGTATCAGTCAAAACTGACTCCAGAAGGGGATATGCAAGAACATATAAGAAGCGTGCTGGAGATTGTTGCACAACTCAGGGACCTCGGAGAGGAGATCAAAGATAACCATGTGACAGCAATACTTTTATGCAGCCTGCCAGAGTCATACAACCCTCTGATTAATGCATTAGAGACAAGATCTGAAGCAGAACTCACATTACAGTTAGTGAAATCTCGACTTTCAGATGAATACAAGCGCAGAAAGGAGCAAACTTCTCACAGGCAAGAGAGCGATACAGGAGCAGCACTTAAAGCAACAGACACTAAGATGCCAAACTGGAAGGCCAAACTATGTTTCCGGTGTAACAGGGCTGGGCATTTCAAGCGCGACTGTCCATTGTGGAGGAATGAGCAGAGGGAAAAAGATCCCAATCAGGCACTCATAACCATGATGAAAAACAACGACCAAGCAGCGTGGCACGGAACTTTTAAAGTGACAGATGCTGTCACCAACCATAAATGGTATATAGATTCTGGAGCAACAAGTCACATGACTAACGATAGAGAATTCTTCGTAGAGCTCAATCCAGACAAGAAAGAAACCATATATCTTGCAGACGGGAGTTGCACAACTGCTGAAGGAACAGGACATGGAATAGTCACTTGTAAAAATGAGGATGGACAAGTGTTAAAAATACCAATGACGGATGTATTGTATGTTCCCGGACTCAATGGCGGCCTTATATCAGTCAGGCGACTGGCAAGCAAAGGACTAACCACAACGTTTAAAGGTGACCAATGCACTATCCAAGATGGGGAAAGAGTGATAGCAACAGCTAAAGCGGGTAAGCACCTTTATGAACTTGATGTTGTTGAGCAAGAAACAAAGCTCTGCACACATAAACACAAGAACTGTATTCATTTATGGCACAGACGTCTGGGCCACAGGCACCCTGACAGCATACAGGAGCTGGCCAGATGGGATTTAACGAAAGGCTTCAAGTTAACAGGCTGCCCAAACACGCTAAGGTGTGAATGCTGCATCAAGGCCAAAGCCACCAGAGTAACCCCACCAAAGGCAAGTGAAAGCAGAGCAACAAGACCGATCGACCTAATACACACAGATGTATGCGGGCCTATGAGAACAACCACCCCAGGAGGAAATAAATACATATTAACTTTTATAGACGACTACTCAAGGTTTACAGTGACATACCTAATGAAGAATAAGTCAGAAGTATTCGACAAGCTGAAGGACTATGTTACCAAAGTAAGCAATAAATTTCACAGAAAACCATTAGTACTCAGAAGTGATAATGGTGGGGAGTACACCGGATTTCAAGTAGAGAATACACTCAGGGAACTAGGAATAGAACATCAAAAGACTGTCCCATATACTCCAGAGCAGAACGGGGTAGCAGAGAGGAAAAACAGATCCCTGACTGAAATGATCAGATGCATGTTGACTGATTCTGGACTCCCTGAAAAATATTGGGGAGAAGCAGCACAAACGGCCACCTACTTACAAAACAGATTACACTCCAAGGCAACAACCAAAACTCCATACGAGCTATGGCACAGTCGAAAACCAAGCATATGACACCTCAAGATATTTGGAAGCAAAGCTTTTGCTTACATTCTGGGAGAAAAGCGCAGCAAGCTCCAGAATCGAGCAATTGAAGGTGTCTTTGTTGGTTATGCTGACAACACCAAAGGATACAGAATCCTAGACCCGAAGACCGATAAAGTGACAATCAGCAGCAGCGTAATATTTATCGAGGACCCGAGAAATGAAGTAACGGAGCCAGCCATGCCAAGAGCAGAAGAATCAAATAACACTGAGCAGGTTTTTTTTCCTATGGAACAAACCCCCGAAAGTGATACTGTGTCACAGAAGAGACTGGAACAAACTGAACCAGCTAATGACGCTGAACCAAGACGCTCAATGAGGGAAAACAAAGGTAAACCCCCCAACAGACTCTCGTACAAAGTAGAAACATCCTGCGTAAGAGAACCCACTTGTTGGAAAGACATAACACAACTCCCGGAGAGGGAAGCCAAGAGATGGATAAAGGCAGCTGAGGAAGAAATCATCTCACTACAGGACACGCAGGCTTGGGTGCTAACGCAACTGCCGGCCAAAAAGAGGGCAATTGGCTGTAAATGGACTTTCAAGGTCAAGTACAACACTGATGGTACAGTTGAGAGATATAAAGCGAGACTCGTAGCCAAAGGATACTCCCAAAAATATGGAGAAGACTACGATGAGACATTTGCCCCAGTCGTCAAACATACCACAATCAGAGCTCTACTCACAGTTGCAACTACAAAACAAATGCTAGTAAAGCACTTTGATGTAAAAACCGCTTTCCTACACAGTGACTTAACAGAAGACATCTACATGGAGCAACCAGAGGGCTTTGTAGACCCACAAAAGCCAGAACAGGTGTGTAAACTTAAGAAGGGGATCTACTGGCTCAAGCAAGCAGCCAGAGCATGGAACATGAAGATTAATGAGGCGCTTTTGAGAGAATCCTTTCAGAGGAGCAAGGCCGATCCCTGCCTATACACCAAGAAACTAAATGGTAGGTGGATCTTTGTACTCATTTATGTAGATGATCTGTTAGTATGTTATGAGCAAGAAGGGGATTGTTCCAGACTGCTGGAGGTCTTAAACATGGACTTTGAAACAAAAGATCTAGGTGATGTCAAACACTTCCTAGGCAGTAGTTTTCTTATTAACCAGAGTCACAAAATACAGGAAGTAATTGAAACTTTTGGGCTCAATGATGCCAAACCAGTCAACTCGCCTATGGAGACAAATTATCTTAAAGAATTAAACAACTCAATTAACCCCTTGCAAAATGACTCACAATTCAGAAGGGCAATGGGGAAGTTACTATACATTGCTACAGTGGCAAGGCCTGACATAGCTACAGCAGTGGGATTCTTATGCAGAAAAGTATCCCAGCCAACCCAGATGGACTGGAACGCAGCAAAAAGGATCATACGCTATTTGAAGGGAACAATAGACTTTAAACTGAAACTTTCATCAACAGGGAAGAGTGGTCTGACTGGATATGTGGATGCAGACTGGGCAGGTGACCCCAGTGATCGGAAATCCACCAGTGGACATCTGTTTCTATTTAAAGACGGCCTGATCAGCTGGACCACCAGAAAACAGTCCACAGTGACACTGTCCTCCACCGAAGCAGAATATGTGGCCGCATCACAAGCAGGGCAAGAGGTAATCTGGTTGAGACAATTGCTGGAAGATCTAGATCAGAACCAGAAAGAGTCCACGCCAATCTATGAGGACAATCAAGGATGTATAGCACTCGCACAGACAGAGCGGATAAACCCGAGAACCAAACACATAGACGTGAGATATCACTTCTTAAGAGACTTGCAAGAGCAAGGACAGATGGATCTACGATACTGTCCCACTGAGGAAATGTTAGCAGACATCCTTACTAAGCCTTTGCCTGCAAAGAGACATATGGATCTAACAAGAAGAATCGGTTTGTCTAATTAAGCACTTCACAATGAGAAGGGGTGTTGGAGACTGAACATTGTTTCATGCTATGTTATACATTGCTTGGTTTATTTCCCTGTGTATTTGGAGTATGACCACTAGATGTCACTATACACAAATACTCTATCATAATGTTCTATGTGTTGACTATCTGTTATTGCATTTTCCTGTTATCTATGGTTGTTGTTCTTCTATATCTCCTGTGCTAACATGAGCACCATGCTCTCTGCTGTATGTCTCTTCAATACAAATGAATCCAAGTAAACTACAGCCATCCATATATGTCTGATTATTCTTTGCATCATCTGCACCAGCCAACAGATCTGAGGTCTGATGGAGGTCTAATATTGAGGGCTGATCTGAGGTCTGATGGGGGTCTGACAATGTGGGCTGATATAAGGTTTGATGGGGGTCTGACAATGTGGGCTGATCTGAGATCTGATGGGGGTCTGACATTATGGTCTGATCTGAGGTCTGATGGGGTTCTGACATGGAGGGATGATGTGATGTCCTGATATGGGGGCCTGATCTCATGTCCTGATATTTATGGGGGTCTTATCTGAGGATTTGATATGTGGTCTGATGAAAAATATTTTTTTCTTATTTTCCTCTTCTTAAACCTGGGGTGCATCTTCATCGGGTGCATCCTATAAAGCAAAAAATACAGTACATTTTTCTCAACCTCAATTTACAACTGTATATAGTATCTATTTCAGTGCTCCAGATGTTTCAGTAGAATTATAGTGTATGAAAAGAACTATTTATATAGCTTAGTAAGTTCATGACTGCAGTTGCATGAGAGACCCCCAAAAAAATCCCCCACCCTTTTCTAACACAAGTCTCTCCTCCTGTACACTAATTTTACCTGGTTCTCTAGAAACAAGCATTCTCTTGTGTGGAATCTGAGACCAGGATCAGAATAATTAAAGCGACTGAAACTACATTTCTCTTTATCCTTATGACCCGACCTGTCTAGGAATATGAATCCAATTAAATGAGGCATTTGGAAAGGTCTCCTTTAGCTCTGACACCAATGGGAATAGGTATCAGGTTGCCTTTAGAAGTAAAGGCATAAGAAATTATACATTACTTTTGCCACATGTTCCAAATGTTACATTGCAATATTTTTTACTTTTGTGAATTGTAATTGTGACAATAATTCATACTGCAGTGCCTCAGTTATAAAATACAAATACAAATCCACATTTCAATTTTTTTGTATATATATATATATATATATATATATATTAGAAAAAAATGGCAGCACAGCCTCCAACTGGTGATGGGTGCACGACCCGCTGGGAAAAGCCAATCCCACAACAATAAGTAGGAAAAAGGCAGCACTCCAAAGAAATAAAATTAAAAAAACTCTATTTCTCAAGCAAAGTAACAGGACATAGTGAACAATATATACACACCCACAGCTGATTACATCATATCATGTGACAGATACATAATTAGTGAATTAACTCCTTAGTGTAAGAATACAACAGGTAAAAACATGTCTTGATCACAAAACTTGCATGATAGTGACAATAAAAAACTATTCCAGCTATTTCAAACATAATTGATGAAGTTGCATATAACATATGTATACAACATGTGTAGATTTCATTCAATTAAATAACTTCCAAAACATCATATTCTTATATAAAGTGCTGAAGTGGTTAAAAAAGTGACGTGTGCAATTGATCAGTGTTGACGATGAGGAGTAACATGACAACCAGGAAAACACTGACCCGATGAACCGCGATCCCGCACCTGTAGCAATGTCGGCTTTGGTGTGTACTCAAACTTACTGCGCATGCCCTGGCTTGCGTATGAAACCTGTACGTCATTATGACGAAGGAGGATCTCATGGAGTGTGCGCAGTACATTGACTGGATTATCGCGTACGTTCAGATCGGATACAACAGGCCTTTCTCATTCATATTTGCATTCATACAGCCTATGTAATACCGGATCACAGTAAAAAAACAAATGTTCACTGTCAAGCGAACAATTTGTCGCATAACACAGGGAAAGTCGTATGGATACCTGCATGTTCATGCCGCATCCATTACTGTTATCCCAGTGTATCTTTGCAGAGCCCGGGAGGGATCTCCTCCACACCATGCATCATACCATAGAGAGATAAGTCCCTAAGATCCATTAATATCATATTTACGCAATCTGGGAGCATACAATATATTACAGCACATGTATATCATATCTGTAAGGAGGTCACAGGAACATCAGACTAGTGTATCGTTCCGATCTCATCATGTCAATCATCATCGGCATATCTGGATAAAAACAGGAAAAAATAGAGAGAAAGTCTTTTAGTATATGGGTAATAATAGACCAATAACAGTCCAAATACTAACTACCCAACACAGAATAGCAATAATGGTCAGACCGGAGCAGGGGAGAAATAAGGGCAAACCACAATCCTATCTAACCAATCCTACATTGTATTCTACATTGAGACCCCTTGGTTTGAGAGAATTGAGTACATAGATCCACTCTAGTTCTTTTTTCTTCAACAGAGTGGATCTATTACCCCCTCGTCTTGGCATAGGTACATGATCAATTATATAACATTTAAGGTCCCTTTCAATATGTTTCATTTCAAGAAAAATTTTTGAGACCGGCAGGTCAGAGCGCTTCTTCCTAATGGATAATCTGTGGTTATTGAGGAGTGTTTTCAGGTCCGTGGAGGTTTCCCCCATGTACAATAATTTACATGGACAGGTAAGGACATACACAACATAACTTAAATTACAAGTTAAGTGGAACCGTATTGGATATTGTACCCCTGTATGAGGATGCAAAAAGCTTTTTCCTTTTACTATATAGCGGCAATTTACACAACCGAGACATGGGAAACAACCAAGTCCGTCCGGAGTTATTGTGGTTTGTTTCAACATTCTACTTGGGCCAACATCAGCTCTTACAAGTTGGTCATGCAAACTTTTTGTTTTACGATATGACATCATTGGTGGTGACTGAAATTCAGTAACAGATTTGTGACAACCCTTTAATATAGTCCAATGTTTCTTGATAATTTTGTAAATATCTATACTGTATTCCGTATATGTAGAGATAAATGGAATTCTCTTAGTGTTGGCATGAATCAGTTTTTTAAAAGTTGTTATATTTTCTCTGTCATGGATTCTGTCCCTTTGTTGCTTCAAAAGTTTTAATGGATAACCTCGATCCAGAAATTTGCCCACCATCACATTCAAGGTGTTGTCAAGCACCTCTGGTTCTGAGGTAATCCGCTGTGCCCTAACAAATTGTGAATAGGGTAAAGATTTGATCTTAGATCTCGGATGGTTACTATTATACCCTAGAAGAGAGTTTTTATCAGTTGGTTTCGTAAATAGTTCTGTGCATAATTTGCCATCAGATAAGATAACCCTAGTGTCCAAAAACTGTATCTCTTTCTGGGAGTGCACAAGTGTGAACTGTAGAGTATCATCAATACCATTCAAAAATCCTGAAACTCAAGTAATTGCAGCAGGGAACCTGTCCATATGAGGAAGATGTATACAGTCAGGTCTATCAACACAAATCTAACATTTTTGGCTCTATACGCCACCACAATGGATTTGAAATGAAATGAACAAGATGTGCTTTAATTGCAGACTGTCAGCTTTAATTTGAGGGTATATACATCCAAATCTGGTGAACGGTATAGGAATTACAACAGTTTGCATATGTGCCTCCCACTTGTTAAGGAACCAAAAGTAATCGGACAATTGGCTTCTGAGCTGTTCCATGGCCAGGTGTGTGTTATTCCCTCATTATCCCAATTACAATGAGCAGATAAAAGGCCCAGAGTTCATTTCAAGTGTGCTATTTGCATTTGGAATCTGTTGCTGTCAACTCTCAAGATGAGATCCAAAGAGCTGTCACTATCAGTGAAACAAGCAATCATTAGTCTAAAAAAAATCAAAAACATCAGAGAGATAGCAAAAACAATAGGCATAGCCAAAATAACTGTTTGGAACATTCTTAAAAAGAAGGAACGCACCGGAGAGCTCAGCAACACTAAAAGACCCGGAAGACCACAGAAAACAACTGTGGTGGATGACCGAATAATTCTTTCCCTGGTGAAGAAAACACCCTTCACAGTTGGCCTGATCAAGAACACTCTCCAGGAGGTAGGTGTATGTGTGTCAAAGTCAACAATCAAGAGAAGACTTCACCAGAGTGAATACAGAGGGTTCACCACAAGATGTAAACCATTGCTGAGCCTCAAAAACAGGAAGGCCAGATTAGAGTTTGCCAAACGTCATCTAAAAAAGCCTCCACAGTTCTGGAACAACATCCTATGGAAAGATGAGACCGAGATCAACTTGTACCAGAGTGATGGGAAGAGAAGAGTATGGAGAAGGAAAGGAACTAACTGCTCATGATCCTAAGCATACCACCTCATCAGTGAAGCATGGTGGTGGCAGTTTCATGGTGTGGGCATGTATGGCTGCCAATGGAACTGGTTCTCTTGTATTTATTGATGATGTGACTGCTGACAAAAGCAGCAGGATGAATTCTGAAGTGTTTCGGGCAATATTATCTGCTCATATTCAGCCAAATGCTTCAGAACTCATTGGACGGCGCTTCACAGTGCAGATGGACAATGACCCAAAGCATACTGCAAAAGCAACCAAAGAGTTTTTTAAGGGATAGAAGTGGAATGTTACGAAATGCCGTAAGAACAAGCAGGAACTGAAGACAGTTGCCGTAGAGGCCTGGCAGAGCATCACCAGGGATGAAACCCAGCGTCTGGTGATGTCTATGCGTTCCAGACTTCAGGCTGTAATTGACTGCAAAGGATTTGCAACCAAGTAATAAAAAGTGAAAGTTTGATTTATGATTATTATTCTGTCCCATTACTTTTGGTTCCTTAACAAGTGGGAGGCACATATGCAAACTGTTGTCACTCCTACACCGTTCACCTGATTTGGATGTAAATACCCTCAAATTAAAGCTGACAGTCTGCAGTTAGAGCACATCGTTCATTTCAAATCCATTGTGGTGGTGTATAGAGCCAAAAATGTTAGAATTGTGTTGATGTCCCAATATTTATGGATCTGACTGTAATATATATATATATATATATATATATATATACACACACACAGTCACATTATTATGACCAGTTCCTACTATCGATGTTGGCCAAGCATAGTGAAGGCAGTCACATGTTGTGAGCTGACTTGGTAGGTATATAAGGTGTGTGATAAGCTGTCTGCACAACATAACCCTCATTACTGTCTTGGGGAAATGGAGTGATTTATCATAGTTGCAAAAAGGGATGATTATTGACTTTCAAGCCAAGGGTAGCAGCAGTGTTGGACTGGGCTGTCTAGGGCCCACCAGTAAAATTTATTTTGGGCGCCCACCATACTGATACATCCAAATATTACCTGCTCACACAGCAGAAAAACAGAAGAAGATTTATTATGGGGTCCCTGCAGCAACTTTCAGAAAGAAGGTCCCTGGGAAAGGAGGACACTGGCTGTCCTGCCTCTGAACCTATACATCATCTCAGCCACATGAATGTATCTATAATAATAAACTGGGTGGTTTCTTAAATATTCAGTTTTTTATATGAACATAGGCTGGTTGAGGTGCTGTATAATGAATATATGTATGTAGTGCACTAAGTCTACTGTGTTATGTGCCACTTGTGCAGGGAGTGGATGACAACTTGTGGGCCAGTCCAAGCCTGGGTAGCAGTATTTCTGAAACTGTGCAGTTTGAAAGTATAGTTAAAGTGTATTGTGAGTGGACAAATGGCACCACTGTTAAAAAGCTATGTGTAAACTGCAGAGCGCCATCTGCCAATGATATGAAGTTGCATTGGCAGACAACGCTTTAATATCCGTAGCAGTATCAGAATTGGACCTCTGCTGATTGGCAAAGGGTTGCCTTCTTCGATGAGTCACATTTTCTGCATCATTGAACAGATGAACGTTGGCGTGTCAGGCAAGAAACATCATAGAATAAACACTCTGCAACCATTGCTGGAACAACACAAGCTGGTGGTGGCAGCATTATGGTCTGGAGAATGCTTTTGTGGCATTCTCTGTTCCCACTCATCCATGTGGAAGACACTCTCAACCGATTTGTATGAGTCTGTCCTTACGGATCACATACACCCATACATGCTGATTCTCTCCCCTGGGGCAGATGGGATCTTTTAGCAAGACAACACAACATGTCACACAGCTAGAAATGTCAGACATTGGTTGGAAGAGCATGAGGGCCCATTCACACAACCGTATGGCCGTGGTGCCCATATTGTGGACCGCAAATTGCGGTCCACAATACACAGGCACCGGTCGTGTGAACTTTGTTCTGTGGACCCTTTGACTTGAATGGGTCTGCTATCCGCAAAATATGGCCAAAGACAGGACAGGTTCTATCTTTTCCGGAGTGGAGGCACGGATCGGAAGCCCACAGAGACACTCAGAAGTGCTTCTTTGAGCTCTTGGGTCCTGTCCTTTGCCGCATTATGTGGATTGTGGATCCATTCAAGTCAATCAGTCTGCACTGCAATAAGGGATTCATGCGACCGGTGCCAAAGCATTGAAGACCGCTATTTGCGGTTCTGAAACACGGGCACGGTGTCCATATGATCATGAGAATGAGCCCTGACCAAGACTTCCATGTAACTTTGCTCCAGCAACTTTGGGATGCACTGCAGTCAGCCTTGCTCGAGATACCTGTGACAACCTACTAGGACCTTATTGAATTACCCCCTGCCCGAATAGCTGCTGTCCATGCTGCACACGGCAGTCACTCTGTGTATTAGCTGGTAGTCATAATAATGTGAATTAATATATCTATAGGAATACAGAAAATATTAGCAAGCATTATACAGGAATTTGCAAAAGTTTTAGGCAGGTATAGGAAACATGTTGCAAAGTAAAACTGGTTTAAAAAAGAATAGTATAATTAGAGATAAGCAAACCATTCGAAATTTGGTTCTGTTCAGGTTTGCAATTTTTTTTTAAAAGTTCGGTTCGGACACAAATCAATTCTGTTCGAACCGAAGTTGCTCCAATTGCCCCGAAAATTTGTATATAAAACCCTCTAGTCTCTGAGGACTTGGTTTTTCTTTTCATTTATTTTTTATGATTTTTTTATTTTTCCTTCCCCAAGCTCTCGAACGCAATGACATCAATAGTAAATGATGTCTGACCCTGACATACATAGTAAGGATAAGCGAACCAGTTCAGACCGAACCGGGTTCGGTCCGAATTTTTCTATTTTTTGGACAGTAGAGAAACCCGAAACTTTTCAGGTTCATTTCAGACAAATCCAATAAAACATAGCGTAGCTCCATTTTAGTGCACATGTCAGTGGGGAAAAAACACTAGGGATGACAAAGAAGGGCTCTCACATGACCCTGAGATTTTGTGGGAGGGAAGACTTGCCGTGATTGGCTCCTAGGCTGACAGACAGCCTGGATTAGCCAATCAATACTGCCGGAACTGTCAGAAATCAATTAGGGATAATCAGAAATCAATTAATATGTATTCTATTGCCATGGAGTGTGAAGGGAAGGCTAGGATTACAAAAAAGAATTGTTTTTGTAGAATAGGGACAAGCAGGGAAGCTAACAGCCAGGGAAAGAAAAGATAGGAGCTATGGCTGTCTCTGCTTCCTCCTAGCAGAACTGCTGCTGCAGTATAGATCTCAAAAGCAGCTAACTGCAAGGAAATACTTTCATTTGTTCCCCATTTTCACAGAAATTCTTTTGTGGGGTTAAATTTAATTAAAATCTCGATATACAGGATTACAGTAGCAAAATACATGATTATAAAAAATAAAATGGCTGCACACCATTATACATACAAACAATAGAGCTAATAAATGGGGGTCATTCTAAATAAAAGTGGTACAATACCGACTATAAATGAGTTAATGGAAGCTCTTAGCGCACATATTTGATCAAACATGTGTTGGGCCCATCTACCAGGCGTCAAGGTGGCTTCCACAGATGGGTCCCTAACACTAATATACTGCCTCTCTTTGGACGTACCTAAGCCTACAATATTCAGGGCAGTGTAGGAACCAGCTACATACGTACTCTGCTCAGAAATCCCAGGTAAAAGGGCGTGTTCAGTCTAAAAGAGGCGCTACCCTCAATATATACTACAAGAGAATTTAGACTAGAACCTTCAGAATCACAGGTGCATATCCATGAAGCAAACATGATTATAAAAAATAAAATGGATGCACACCATTATACATACAAACAATAGAGCTAAGAAATGGGGGTCATTTTAAATAAAAGTGGTACAATATCGACTATAATTGAGTTAATGGAAGCTCTGAGCGCACATATTTGATCAAACGTGTGTCGGGCCCATCTACCAGGCGTTAAGGTGGCTTCCGCAGATGGGTCCCTAACACCAATATACTGCCTCTCTTTGGACTTACTTTGAACACGCCATCTACCTTGAATTCTGAGCAGAGTTGTATGTAGCTGGTTCCTACACTGCCCTGAATATTGTAGGCTTAGGTAAGTCCAAAGAGAGGCATAAAGTACCTTTGCGGCCTGCGCTGCATATCTGACAGCCAGGCAAATAAATACAGTAAATCCATCTGTAGGATTGTGGGGTGACATTTCCACGGTTATCAGTCCAGTCATTCACAAGTGGCTCGGAGGGTGGGTTCCTGCACCAACATAGGCCAGGTACACAATTGTCCAGCCAGGGCACATGTGCAATACATCATTTTTGCACCCCGTACAGAGAAAGATAATTTATCTGTCTGTTCATTTTGTGGTTGACCTTCCTACATCAATTTTTTAGTGGGTGCAATGCAACATCTAAAATGAATATTAATAATTTAATACTTAATCCGTCTGTTAGTTAGGTGGGTGACAAACCAATTTTTGTGTGAAGTACAAATGCACCTGCATATGTGCCAGGGACAATAATATAGTTAATCCGTCTGAGTATTGTATTATTGGCTGTTTTATACCCCTGCTCTACATAGCAGACAGGGAAATAATTTCAAAAAATTCATCTGTTACATTGTTGGGTGACATTAACCCTTTTTTGGCTGTTTTATACCCCTGCTTTACATAGCAGACAGGGAAATAATTTTAAAAAATTAGTCTGTTAGATTGGTTCGTGACATTTAACCCATTTTTGCAGTTTAAAAACCCCTGCTCTGCATAGGTAACAGGGATTAAAATTTCTAAAATTTGTCTGTTCCATTGGTGGGTGACATTAACTCATTTTTATAGTAGCAATGAAAAGAGAAAAATAAAGAAAAGAGGAAGTTACTTCAGACCTAGAGGGATCGTCGAATCCCACCAAAGAATGAAATAAAGCTAGGCGCCGACAGGGGTATGGACTAGATTATGAGGAGGTGAGAGATGGTGGAGTTCTGGAAGGCAGCTCGATAGATAGTATTCTGAGAAATCCAGGACACTCAAATGGCAATGTCAGGAGTGCAGAAGCAGAGGGTGATGTCAGTGTGAGGATTTTCACAGTGGAACTTCACCCACCGCTGAAAAAAATATAAAAAAACATATAAAAAGTAAAAGATAGAGAGAAAGTGAAGAAAAGAAATGAAAAGAAATGAGCGCCACTCCGTTACTAAGTCCAATTGTTGTAAATTGGCAATAGTACAATTAAAGTAAGTGCGACCTTAGCAGTCATGTATAAGAATAGCATTAATACAAGGATTGATAATGACTATGTTATATCACTCGATGTCAAGAGTTGAACATGATATAGGGCATCAGTGATTGCGCTAGCGTAAGGATGTTAAAAAAGTAAATGAACCGTATGACATATATAGATAAGATAAAAAGTGATAAATGATGAAATATTAAAATTATTCATGCACTCACTTCACTGGGGGGTGGTCATCAGGATAAGCACATGACACCTGTGACCTAAGGAACCCCCCCGGGCCAGGATCGCATGTAGAGTGGTGGTGGCAGACGGCAGCACAGCAGGCAGGCTTCAGGTCAATCACTTTATTCAGCAGAAATGTGTGGCTCAACGCGTTTCGGGCACAGAGGTTCCCCTTCCTCAGGAGCAAAGGTAGAATATACAACTTCCAAGTACATACATATTTATACATATTCAAATCAATGGAAAATGTCATTTTTTCGCGCCACTTAATACCGGAACCGGAAGTGACGTCTGAGTCTTTTCTTTGTAGTGTATAATTAAAAAACGCCATAAATCCAATTGACATATTTCCGGCGGTTTATATCCATACAATAGCTGTGTCACTTCTTAAATGGTGGTCAAAGATAGCTGTATCGGCCCAAAGGTATTGTACATTGTCCCGATACGTCACTTCCGGTCTCGGTGGAACGCATGAGCGCTCACCCGAATCGGAAGTGTGAGGCCGGAAAGTTGCCCAGCTGACTGTGGAGCGCAGCGCTGCCTATCACCCACCGGAACTGTCAGAATGGTACTAGCAGATATCACCCTTCAAGAATGAAGGGAGAATGGGGTCATGGCAACAAACTATTAGAATAAAATATAAAATATAATGTATAATTCACCATTAAGGGGGAACAAATGGTAAGATTATGCAGTCATGATATACTCTCACCACTATATGTTAGATAATAACCATCGAAAGAATAAAATGAAATCCACTCACATATTCACAGGCCAAATCGTACAGTATAAAACATATAAACATATATATAAATAAATGAACACATATATAAAAATATATATGTATAAAAAAAATATATATAAAAACATATATTAAAAAAATTCAAAATTTTTCTACTTTTTTTAAAATTTATGGCGCTGTTTAATTATACACTACAAAGAAAAGACTCTTGCATTCCACCGTGGAACGCATTAGACTTCACTTCCTGTTCTGGTATTAAGTGGCGCGAAAAAACGCCATTTTCCATTGATTTGAATATGTATAAATATGTATATACTTGGAAGTTGTATATTCTACATTTGTTCCTGAGGAAGGGGAACCTCTGTGCCCGAAACGCGTTGAGCCACACATTTCTGCTGAATAAAGTGATTGACCTGAAGCCTGCCTGCTGTGCTGCCGTCTGTCACCACCACTCTACATGCAATCCTGGCCGGGGGGGGGGGGTTCCTTAGGTCACAGGTGTCATGTGCTTATCCTGATGACCACCCCCCCTTCCCCAGAGAAGTGAGTGCTTGAATAATTTTAATATTTCATCATTTATCACTTTTTATCTTATCTATATATGTCATACGGTTCATTTACTATTTTAACATCCCTACACTAGCGCAATTACTGATGCCCTATATCACGTTCAATTCTTGACATTGAGTGATATAACATAGTCATTATCGATCCTTGTATTAATGCTATTCTTATACATGACCGCTAAGGTCCCACTTACTTTAATTGTACTATTGCCAATTTACAACAATTGGACTTAGTAACGGAGTGGCGCTCATTTCTTTTCATTTCTTTTCTTCACTTTCTCTCTATCTTTTATTTTTTATATGTTTTTTTATGTTTTTTTATTTTTATTTTCAGCGGTGGGTGACGTTCCACTGTGAAAATCCTCACACTGACATCACCCTCTGCTTCCGCACTCCTGACATTGCCATTTACTCATTTTTGCCATTGAAAAACCCCTGCTCTGCATAGGTGACATGGACTAAAATTTCTAAAAATCGTCTGTTCCATTGGTGGGTGACATTAACCCATTTTTGCCGTTGAAAAACCCCTGCTCTGCATTGCTGACAGGGAACTAAATTTAGTAAAAACATCTGTTACTTTGGTGGGTGACCGCAAAAAATGAGGATAGCGTCAAGTAAGGGACGTGGCCCTGGTCGTGGTGCTGCTGGTGTTGGTGGAGCTCCTGTTGCAGGGAGAGGAAATGGTCCATCTGTGTCAGCTACATGCCCAAATGAAACACCTTCCTCAGGTGCGCGTAGGCGACAGAGCCTTCAGCGTTATTTAGTAGGCCCGAATGCCGCTCTATGAATGGTGAGGCAAGAACAAGTACAGGCGCTAGTAGATTGGGTGGCTGACAGTGCTTCCAGTTCCTTCATATTGTCTCCCACGCAGTTCCCTGCTGAAAGGTCAGAGTTGGCACCTGCAGCCCATGGCCATCAGTCTTTCACCTCACCCACTTGCAAATCAGCCAAGCAGTCTCAGCCCCAAGTCATTCAGCAGTCTCTTCTGCTTTTTGACGACTCTGCCAGCAGGGTTTTCTAGGGCCATCCACATAGCCCTGCCCCAGAAGTGGAAGGGATTGAGTGCACCGATGCCCAACCACTTGCTTAATGTTTCTGGATGAGTACATGGGAGGACCAGCACGTCTCGGATGATGACAAAACACAGGTGCCAACTGCTGGGGCTTTCTGCAGTGTGCAGACCGACAAGGAGGGCAGGGGTGAAGACAGGGTGGAAGTTGATGTGGAGGACGATAAGGTCCTCGACCCCACATGGAATCAAGGTCATGCGAGTGACCTGTGTAGTTCGGAGGAAGAGGCGGTGGTCGCACAGAGCCACCAGCACAGCAAAAGAGGGAGCAGGGTGCAAAAGCGGAGCGGCCGTTCCATAGACAGTACACCTGCTACTGCCCACCGAATCAAGGGACTGAGCACACCAAAGCCAGCTCCAAGGAGCTCCCTGGTGTGGCAGTTCTTCAGACAATGTGCTGACGACAAGACACGAGACATAAACGTTCTAAACCTGAGCACAACCTGCATGACAAGGCATCTAAGTGCAAAGCAAGAGCTGCAGTGGAGTATGTCACGAACGTACCTGTACGCAGACAGATATCGCACGTGACAAGGAATGGTTAACTTCCGGTTAACCCCTTATATATACAATTCGGTATACTGCCACCACGTGTTTTAACGGCACAAGAACACTCACGCAACAATCAAAATGATCTTTCTCACACAAAATGGTAATGTTACTCTCTTTAGAGACAGGATTCATTAATTCCTTTGCTTAGAACACAGAAGACAGCAAATAAGATTTTTCAATCTTTTTAAAAAAGTGAAAGGAAGAACAGTGTATATATACATTTACAGAAAAATGACCATTCTAGATAATAATAATTCAAGGTAATAGTAATTCACAACAGTTAAAATAAAAGGGAAAATGGATGAAAAGTATACGCAAGTTTCTCTGTTTCAGTCCTTGAAGCTGTTGTGCAATCCAATTGGTATAATATCAGTGGACCCTGAGCACTGACATTCAGAATGCGATACAAATCCAGGGGTTAATGCAAGGCAGGGTTGCCATACAATGCACTGAAAGCATCTTATAACAGTTCTAAAATAGGAGGTGCCAGCAGTTCTGCCCAACAATGGTACAAACGTGTGGGCAGGGTCGAGGAGGTGTCAGCAAGGTTTATGACCTGGCTAACGTCAGCCCAGAATGTCCTTATTCTGGCTGAGCCCACAGTTCTGTGGAACCACTAAATACAGCTATGACATTTATGTATTAATGACCCTTCTGACTTTACGATTCTAAAAATACCAAACTTGACTCTGCTGGGGCTTGTGGTTCTCCAGGATGGCTTAAAGCTGGCTTTTCAGCCTTGCAAGGGCACAAGAACATACTGTTTGATATCTTCATGATCGCACTGGTCCACGGAGGTTGAATCCGGCCTTAGCCAGTGCAGAATATGCCTACGACCAGAGATATGAAATACAACTATGTTTGAGTCCCTCAAATGTTCAATAGGTTGCTTTCCCATCTCTCTCTGGTCCCCTGCTGGGACTGTAGTCAAAATGTCTGGCTAATGTTATCCCAGGATCCAGTATTTTACGATGAGCCTCGGCAGGGGTGCTTTTGAAGCTCCCATCCTTATTTTTATGATGGGAAAGTGTAATTTTCAATTACTAGGACACAGCTCCAAGCAAGGGAATATTTATCTTTTAAAGCAGAATAAAGGGGGCCTCTAGGCCTGTGAGTGTGTGTGTATTTAAAAAGGGGACTCTACTTGGGGTACTCCCGTCACAGAGTTGACACCTCAAAAACAAAAAAAGGTCTCTGGCTCCTCCTGCTCCCTCTTCTGCTGCAGTATCGGCCTCTTCATCCCCCTCTGGAGTTATAGTGGCACCTGCCACCCCACAAACAGAGGATGTGGCAGCAACGCCACTACCTCGGTCACCAAGCATCTCCACAATGTTCCATGAAAGCGTTCAGCTGTCTATCTCCCAAACACTGGAGCAAAAGAGGAAGTACCCCCCTACCCACCCGCGATCCCTGGCCCTAAATGCCAGCATTTCAAAATTCATGGCCTTTGAAATGCTGTCATTCTGTCTGGTGGAGACAGAGAGTTTTTAAACACAAGTCCAGCTAGTTAGCAGATAATGACATCTACCTAGGCTAATTATCAAAAAATTATATTCCAGCAAAAAGTAACCCTTAAAACTCATATACTATATTTTAATTACTATAGCTATCCCAAGTAAAGACGGACAGTTATCAATGAAGGTCTAATTGATAAAGACCCATAATAAGCACCAGGAAATATAGGGGGAAATGGGAAATCTGTCCCTTATCTTTCCCTAATCTTTTCCTCAGCCCAGGGACGGCCCCTAATGGTGGGACTGTCCTCTAACCTAGGCTGTTGTTACCCTCAAAAAACCCTGAGGGGTGCAGAGAGGAGGGTGTAAATATATGTGATACCCTAAAAAGGGGGTGCTTACATAAAATGCAGAAAACTAACACAAAAAAACACCCAACCCTGTGGAAAAGGGTCTAATGGTGGATCACATTCACACTTTCAGTCACGATAATGTCGGGGACCTGTGAGTGAATGTGTAATCCACCTCTTGATTTAAATAGTGTATACAAACGCCTACTCGTTTCCCCCATTTACGGGTTCATCAGGGGGTCAATAGAATTTGGGTGATGGATACCAAAATAGATAGTATGGCATCCGTAACTAGAAAAAAGATGCCAAACTATATGAAATAGGGCACCAATAGTCGATGGCAGGAGGAACTTTCACTCACTAGAGGCAAAGCATGGCAGTATGACCAAAAGACCAGCACCAGTCGGCAGAAATGCCCATCATGGGACCTAAGTGAAGTTCACCGCAGATATCTGTAGACAAAAGATACACAGTAGGAGGAAATGGTATCTCAAAAACACCTCCAACAGTTCCCATAAAAATAGAAAGAAACTCACAGTCTGTATAAGATAGCATGAAACGTAACAGGTCCTTAAGTCCATACAGATGGCCCATGCTGCAACAGACAACAATTGAGAACAGCCAATATCCACTATGATCTAACAATCAGATGGGGAATAAATACCCCAACTTACAGTTGTCTGTATCAGGATCCGGTGGTCCCCGTGCCTCCTCAATCAGCTCACATTCAAGATAAATAAGGAGCCCCCTTATATATACTCCCACATTCATAAGTGCAGCCATGAGTTTACAGACGCCGAAAATATCATTTCCGGTCACCTGGTGTACAAGAATGCGCAGCTTCTGGACGGTGGAACGCAGGTAAGCGCGCTCATGTGATAACTTCCGATCACGTGATATCTCCATATGTCGGACCGTGGAACGTACGGGGAAGATGGAGATCGATACATAGAGTCATCCAATGCATTCCACAGCGCATAATTGAGATGTCGCCAGCCAGGATAAATACGCGAAATCTCAGCCGTACTGCGCAGGAATATAATAAATACTCACCCAAGTCTGATCACTGTTACCCCGGTCAGGGCAGAATAAACCGATATCAATTAGATAAACCACATACATCCCATGTTATTTTGTACATAGAAATGAGCAAAGAGTAAACAAAAAAACACATGGATCAGAACCGGGCTAGAAACACATGGTGGATAGATGAAGATTAGATATATTCAATGAATGTGGCAAATAACAAAAATAAAAAAGACCTTCACCAAAAAGCCATCAGACAGCCTCAGAAGATAAGGGGCTGTCATACTCTAACAGACGAACAGTCAAGTTCGCTGACCCTGATATTAATCAAATTTAGATGCTTCCCGCATCTGGCCAAGTTTGGGGCACTTAAATTTCACCAGGCCTGGCAACACATGACAGGAGATTATCCAGTATAGAAACTGATCTAAAAGTAATCCATACTGATCAGACGGATTACAAAAAGCAGGCAAATGTCAATCTCTCATTAATGCAAAGGGGGGATTGGGATCGGAACCGATGTATCCATTCGCATTCCTTTTGCAGGATCTTCCTATCCCAGTCACCCCCCCCCCCCCCCCCCCCCAGGGAGATGGTGAGACAAGCTCCAAAATGGAAAACCTCAAACAGCTCGGATCCCCCCCATGGAGCTCATTGACATGTAATGCAACTGGTGTGACAATCTTTTTGACTACATCATTAACGTGTTATCCTTCTCCTGACCTCTCTCCCTGTTTTCCCTATATAGTCCATTGGACAAGGTCACTGGCAAATGTATATAGCTCCTTTACTTCTGCAGTTCGCAAAGTCCATGATCTTAAACACCTGTTTCGTAACAGAGCAGGTGATGACCTTAGACGTTGAGATAAAGTCACATGCCTTACAAGAACCACATTTAAACACTCCAATGGGTTTACGGTCCAGCCAGGTACCCGCCCTCACAGGAGGTGTAAAGTGGCTATGGACCAAGCGGTCCTTGATACTCTTCCCACAACGGTAAGTCACACTTGGATGGTCAGTTAGAACATCAGACAAGTCAGGGTCCATGCCTAATATAGGCCAATATCTTTTCAGTACTGACATCACTTGATTGGCTGCATCGAAGGTAGAAATTATCCACAGGGGTTGATGTTTGCCTTCAACCTTTTGCCTCGGAACTAAGAGATCAGCCCAATTCTGTTGTTGGGCATTCTTAAAGGCTGCCTTCAGAATCATCTGCGGATAACCTCTACCTCTGAACCTTTCTTGCAGTTTCCTGGCCTCACTGAAGAAAGACTCACCACCGGAACAATTCCTCCGCACTCTGAGGTATTGACATCTCGGTATACCCCACTTGAGGGGTGTCGGGTGATGACTCTCCCAGTGCAGTAGTGAATTGGTGGCGGCAGCCTTCCTATAGATGTCTGTCACCAGTCTGTCATCCTCCTTGGTCACAAGCACATCCAAGAAAGTAATCGTCTTTGGATCCACTTCATACGTGAACCGTAGGCCTATCTCATTGTTATTCGGGTCAGTAATGAGCTTTCTGAGATCACCTGACCCACCACTCCAGACCAAAAAGATGTCATCTATATATGCAGTATGCAGAACTGCAGGGTATTGCGATGTGAGGTCACGGTTAATGGGCAAGCGAGGGTTACTCACAGTTTGTAGGAAAACCCTGGGCAGGTGTACAGCAGTGATGGAGAGGCTGGCACAGGGGTCCTCTGGGGCACACTCTGTATTTAGGGACCAGGCCTGATGGTGGATGAGGTGCCCTGGATGTTGCAGGTGTTTAATGTGCCTGGGGCAAGGTCCCTTTGAGGTTCGTGACGCCAGTGCCTGTAACGGTGGCACACCGATTTATAGTAGTAATAAGTGAGGAACACTGTGTTGTGGTGAACCAAACTTTCTTTACTGGAAACAGTTTAACTTTATACAGCTTGAGTTCAGTTCCACTTTGCAGCAGCAATCAATAGCAGGCTCTTACATCAATGGCAGGTACAATGTTCTTTGCAAGATACTCAGAGGGTAAAAACAACACTCACAGACCAGGCTGCACTATTCCTCAGGAATCCTGGCTCTCTGTATCCCAAGGCCCGTATGCCCTAATGCTGGCTTTTATCCTTGGTAGCAATTTTCCTCAGGTATTTATCCTTGCTTTGAATTAATAATCCTTCCGCCCTTCAGCTTACTTGTCTAGCTGGAACAATGGCTCTGCTCTGTGGGAACGGCAGGTTTCTCCCAGGGGGGAAACCCTTCTCCTGGGGTAAATCTTCTGAGCTAACTCTGGCTCAAGAACTTCAGGCAGGCTAGACTGCACTTACTAGCCTCCTGGACTACCCTACTCTTTCCTGCCTGGGCCTAGCTATATATATTAGGGGTTCCCTAGCTCCCTCTAGCGCCTAGGAGGAGGAACTACACCCTAACAGACCTGATACACAGATAATACAGGAAAATATGCATAAAACATCATATCAACACAAATGTCATATTTACCTAGTGGGACACTACATACCCCGTTGCTGTGAGGTTGCCCGTCCTCGGCGCAACATAAGGGGCCTGCCCAGCTGGAAACTGCAATCTGAAAGACACAAACGAAAAGCAGGTATATACAGTAGACACCAATTTTACAGTACAAATATATCAAGCAGTTCCACTGGAAAGTGCGGTGAAAAGGGGCGTCGTTCTCTTCACTCAGGATAGTATAGGGAACAGGGGGCGCTGACCTGGTACAGCGTATCAAGGATAACCAGTATAGTCCATAATGATAGTCTATAATGATAATAATAGAAAATGCAAATGAAACATAAGTTCCTGGAGGCTCAAAGACCGAAATGAGTCCGTACCCGGGTCTTGTAAATAGTTAAACAGGAGTCTCCCAGGAGGGGCTACCTGGCCCCATAATGTAGTCTCCAAATCTCACAGGTGGGTGCCCCTTAGTAGACCGCGTGGATCTCCTTACTGGCAGGGGTTCTTCCTGCCTTGGTTCAGGAGGGTCAGAGGAGTCCACAGGCTCTGGAGCTGTTTCAGGTACACTCTGGGACAGGTCATCCTGGGGTTGAGGACTAGCAGGAACTGGAGCTGGTACCAGGGTGTAAGAAACAAATGAAGTGGCTCTTTGTCATGTATCAGGTTCTCAACAGCCTGCATAGGATTAGCAGGTTGGGCTGGCAACTCAGGTTCAGGAGACTCCGGCTCAATGTCCTCTGCTGCAATTTCTTCTTCTGTGCAGGGCTTTAAACGATTCCTATGTACAATTTGAGAGCCTTTATCTTTCTCTGGAAATTTGATAAATGTGGGCCTCAGCATTAGGGATAGCAGAAATGACGTAGGTAGTCCTTTCCCACTAACTGTCCAATTTACTGGTTCGGTGGTTTTTTTTCAACCACACCAGTGGTTCTCGGGCACTTTCCATGCGCTCCTAAACAATCTCCTTAGCATTGAGGAGACGTCTTTGATGCTCCACCACCGAATCAGTCTTTGGTAGTGGATTGATGACATCAGGCACTTGTACATCCAGGGAGTGGTCAGCAAGTAAATTTCTGTTAGCACTTTTTGATTACAAGACCTGGGATGATTAGCACAGCCCTGCTAGTTCAATGGGGAGGGATTTCTGTGTTCACCTATATATATACACTCACCTAAAGAATTATTAGGAACACCAAACTAATATGGTGTTGGACCCCCTTTTGCCTTCAGAACTGCCTTGATTCTACGTGGCATTGATTCAACAAGGTGCTGATAGCATTCTTTAGAAATGTTGGCCCATATTGATAGGATAGCATCTTGCAGTTGATGGAGATTTGAGGGATGCACATCCAGGGCACGAAGCTCCCATTCCACCACATCCCAAAGATGCTCTATTGGGTTGAGATCTGGTGACTGTGGGGGCCATTTTAGTACAGTGAACTCATTGTCATGTTCAAGAAACCAATTTGAAATAATTCGAGCTTTGTGACATGGTGCATTATCCTGCTGGAAGTAGCCATCAGAGGATGGGTACATGGTGGTCATGATGGGTACATGGTCAGAAACAATGCTCAGGTAGCCCGTGACATTTAAACGATGCCCAATTGGCACTAAGGGGCCTAAAGTTTGCCCAGAAAACATCCCCCACACCATTACACCACCACCACCAGCCTGCACAGTGGTAACAAGGCATGATGGATACATGTTCTCATTCTGTTTACGCCAAATTCGGACTCTACCATTTGAATGTCTCAACAGAAATCGAGATTCATCAGACCAGGCAACATTTTTCCAGTCTTCAACAGTCCAATTTTGGTGAGCTCGTGCAAATTGTAGCCTCTTTTTCCTATTTGTAGTGGAGATGAGTGGTACCCGGTGGGGTCTTCTGCTGTTGTAGCCCATCCGCCTCAAGGTTGTGCGTGTTGTGGCTTCACAAATGCTTTGCTGCATACCTTGGTTGTAACGAGTGGTTATTTCAGTCAACGTTGCTCTTCTATCAGCTTGAATCAGTCAGCCCATTCTCCTCTGACCTCTAGCATCCACAAGGCATTTTTGCCCACAGGACTGCCGCATACTGGATGTTTTTCCCTTTTCACACCATTCTTTGTAAACCCTAGAAATGGTTGTGCGTGAAAATCCCAGTAACCCGAGCAGATTGTGAAATACTCAGACCGGCCCGTCTGGCACCAACAACCATGCCACGCTCAAAATTGCTTAAATCACCTTTCTTTCCCATTCTGACATTCAGTTTGGAGTTCAGGAGATTGTCTTGACCAGGACCACACCCCTAAATGCATTGAAGCAACTGCCATGTGATTGGTTGACTAGATAATTGCATTAATGAGAAATAGGTGTTCCTAATAATTCTTTAGGCGAGTGTATACTGTGTTGTAAATTTATTGTGGAGGTCATGATTAAGAACCATCTGGTTCGAAACGCATAGACCGCATTGGGGCTTGTATTTTGAGGATTCTTTTACCGCTGTATATTTGGTTTGTGGAATAAAACACCGTCAAGCAAGAACAACGAGGTGCTGGATTTCTTTTCCTTTCAAAGTTTATATGCTTGGGTCTCTTCCCATCCGTGCACTCTTGAAACTGCTGATGCAGGTGAGCTGGACTTTTACTATTATTTAGTGGTCAGCAGGTAACCTCCCTTGATGGCCAAACATCAGATAGAAGGGTGTGTACCCGGTGGAGCAGTGAATTGTGTTGTTATAGGTATACATGAGTTGCGGCAGCAGAGTAGGCCAATTACCCCTTGTCTCAGGGGGGACTGCTCTCAGCATTTCAATGAGAGTTTGATGCATCTTTTCACAGAGTCCGTTACCTTGCGGATGATAGGCGGTGGTCCTAACTTTCTGGCAATTATGCAGCAGGCACATCTCTTGGAACAACTGTGATTCAAACGCAGACCCTTGGTCGGTGAGGATCCTCTCTGGGCAGCCATAGGGCAGGAGGAAATGCTTCCAGAACGCCTCCGCCGCAGTCTTGGCTGTCAGGTCTTTCACAGGCACTGCTACGACAAACTTAGTGAAGTGATCAATAATGGTCATGGCATAAGTATACCCTGAGCGACTTGGCTCCAACTTCACATGATCAATGGCAACAAGCTCTAAAAGAATTTTACTCACGATAGGATGGAGAGGCGCCCTCTGGTCATGGCATTCACTTCGCCCCACGGCACAGGCAGTACATTCCCGGCACCATTTCTCAATGTCTTCTCTCATCCCGATCCAATAGAACCTCCTGCGAATAGTAGCCTCGGTCTTCTGCACGCCGCAGTGTCCGGACTGGTTATGATACATCTCTAACACCAGACTGGCATCTCGACGGGGTATGAGGATCTGGTGTACCCTATCGCAGGACACTGGATCCAGGCTCCTTCTAAGCAACAGGCCTTTTGGAAGGAAGAGTTGGTGGCGATGTCTCCACAGTCTCATTAGTTCTGGGTCTGCACTCTTCCTGCGGACTCTCTCAGGAGTTCTCCCACTAGTAAAGAAGTCGAGCAGTTCACCGAGGACTCTACTTTCTGACTGGAGCTTAATCCACCTTTCTTGTTCGCCCCTGGACTCAGGAATATTTGATGAGGAAGAATCAGCAGCTGAGTGGTTTTCTTATTCAAGGTTTAATTAAGTTTTTCAAATAAGTAGAAGTAATACATAAAGACAACATATTACAGTGTCATATAATGCCGTGTACAGCATAGAGCAGTCTCCAAACATAGGAGGCAGCATGATATAATTTCCCAAACTGAAGGGCATTAAGAACAAGTGTCAATATATGAGTAAGAGGAGCATATTGCTCAAGTGGGACAGAGAAAGCTATAGGGATCTAACCCTAGTAAGACATATACACAACAGGAAAGGGGAACATTTAACGATAGACCAAAGACAGGAAAGGAAGGTACAGGGGAAGCGGAGAGTGGGGGAGTATAGGGTTAAAGACGGGCATTACGAAACTCATCTGACCCCCGGAAAGTTTCCCAAGGGCCCCAGGTTTGAACGAATCGAGAGGTGTCCTGAAGAGAGACGCAAATGAGATCCTCCATCCGCTGATGTAGAGCAATTTCTTCAAACCATTCCTCCGGGGAGGGAGGCGTAGGTGATTTCCAGTGGCGAGGGATGACTGTTTTCGCAGCCTGTAACATATACTTAAGGAGCGAGACCTTAAAAGCATAGTCAAATCAAAGATAAACAACAAAAGCGCTTCAGGAGCGTTGGGAATGGGTATTCCCGTCACTGCTCGCACAATACGATGTACAAAGTTCCAGTAAGGTCGCAGGACGGTACAGTGCCACCAAACGTGTAACAAGGTGCCTTCATCGGTATGACACCTCCAACAGCGATCTGAAACAGATGGAAACCATTTGTGAAGCACAGACGGCACTCTGTACCACCTGGATAGAACTTTATAATTCGTCTCCTGCGCCTTAGTGGAAATTACTGCTTTATGAGAGAGAAGAAAAGCCCGCTTCCATTGAGATGAAATGAGGCCATTCCCTAGATCACGATTCCAGGAGTGGCAAAAGGAGGGGAGTTGGTCAGAAGTCTGGAGAGCAAGCAAATTATAAATGGTAGAGATGTCCCGGAAGACAGCAGAGGGGGCTAGACACATCTGTTCAAACACTGTAAGGCTCCTGCGTAAGGTGTGGGTGGTACGTATAGAGGAGTAAAAATGTTGGAGTTGTACATATTCAAAGTTATGCCGGGGGCGTATTTGAGAGGGCTCCATCAATTGGTTCAAGTGTTTCAGTCCTGAGGTCGTGAGGACATCACAGAACCGAAGGGGGCGCAGTTTAGTTCCAGTAAGGAAGGGATTCGAGGAGTGTCTTGGGCGAAAAGCTGGGTTATCGGTAATCGGCGTTAGAGGGCCAGTAGTATCAATGAGGAGTGTACGGCGATTAATGGACGCAATCGTCGCGAACGTGTGATTGGTTGTGAAGGACAGTGGGGGAGTTTTAAAGCCTGGCTTGCCAGACAGCCAAGGAAGGACCGCGAGCGCGTGTGAAGAGAAGTTGCGAGCAATATGGACCCACAGTTTGCTGGAATCTGATCGCAGCATATCTAGAAGTCTGGCGTATACCGCAGAATAGTAGTACAACTTACAATCTGGCAAACCAACAGCCCCAAATTCTTTAGACCGAGTCAGAACCTCCCATTTTATCCGCGGCCTGCCCGGGGCCCATACAAAACGCGTGAAACAGCATCTGATTTGTGGCCAAAAAGTGAGCGGTAGTCGAATGGGTATGGTTTGCAAGAGGTAAAGCAGCTTAGGTAGTAGATTCATTTTCAAAATACTGACCCTGCCGAACCAAGAAAAGTCTCGGCGGTGCCAAGTGTCCAAGTCCTTCTGGAAACTTCGCAAAAGTGGGGCAAAGTTCAACTTAAAAAGGGCGGGTAACTCTGCCGAGATTTTAACACCCAAATATTTAATCCCCGCCGATGGCCACTTGAATGGGAACGTAGATTTAAGCGATGAGACTAATGTTTGAGGTAGGGATACATTCAGTGCCTCAGATTTGGTCATGTTGATTTTAAAGTTCGTCCATTTACCGAAGATTGCAATCTCACGTAATAGGGACGGGAGAGCGACATGGGGGTTAGTGATATACAGCAAAAGGTCACCCGCAAAGGCCGCACATTTATGTTCCACAGAACCAATCGTGACCACAGATATGTCCGGGTTGGCACGGATCGCGGAAAGGAGATGTTCCATTACCAAAACGTACAAAAGAGGAGACAGGGGACATCCCTGACGCAGCACATTGCTGATGAAAAAGGGCGGAGAAAGGGTACCGTTAATTTTAATTCTGGCCGAGGGCTGGTGGTAAAGACTAAGTATTTTCCCAAGAAAGATTTGGCCCAGACCCAATTTAGAAAGAACAGAGCGGAGAGAGTGCCAAGATATGCGATCGAAGGCTTTCTCCGCGTCTAGGGACAAAATCATAAGAGGGGTATTGGAGACTTTTGCGTGATGTATAATATCCAAGGTCCGGAGGGTATTGTCGCGAGCCTCCCTCCTCGGGACAAAACCCACCTGATCGTTGTGTATTAGGGAGGGCAGGAAAGTGTACTATCTATTGGCTAATATTTTGGCGTATATTTTTAAATCCACGTTTAACAAGGAGATGGGACGGTAGCTAGCACACAAATGGGGGTCTTTGTCGGGTTTAGGAATAACCGCGATGTGGGCCATAGTGGATTGGGAGGGGAAGGGGTATTGAGGAGATACCGCATTGAAGACCTTCACCAGAAAGGGAGCAAGGATGGTGGGAAAAGATTTAAAGAAGCCAGCGGTGAACCCATCAGGGCCCGGGCTCTTACCACCCGGGAGGGATTTGATCACTTCCTTCAGCTCCCCTTCCGAAAAAGGCGACTCCAAGCTGGCAGCTTGTTCGGTAGACAATTTAGGGCAGTCGCTCAGCGGGTATGGAGACTCGTCGGTTTCTCTGTTAGAGAGGTCGGGAAGATTGTACAAGTCAGCATAAAAGGACTGGAAGGACGAGGTAATCTCCTCCGTCGTGTGCAGTAGTTGGCCTCGGGAGTTTTTGACCACTGGGATATGGGAAGCAGCTATATGACCCCTGAGTGCCCTAGCTAACAAGCGGCCACACTTATTGCCATATTTGTAGAACTTGCTGCGACATGTTTGAACTATCCGTTTATAGGAAGAGTCCAATAGCAGGCGCGCGTCCATTCGTGCGTTATGGAGATCTCGTAGCACCGGCAGAGAGAGGGCTCCCTTGTGGGCCAGTTCCAAGGAAGCCACTTTCTGCAAAGCAGCCCTGAGAGAGGCAGCTTTTTCCTTTTTAAGGCGAGAGCCATGTTTAATGAAAATCCCCCTAAGAACACATTTGAGGGCTTCCCATTGCATAGGAAGGGGCGTGGGATCCGAGGCGTGATCAGACACGAAATTAGCAACAGTGCCAGTGAGGTCCTGTGCGCATACAGTGTCAAGGAGGAGGGACTCGTTCAAACGCCAGGTCCATTCATTTTTAGTTAAGAACGGGAGCGTGAGGGAGCAATACACCGGGGCATGGTCAGACCACAAAATGCTACCAATAGAAGTGGAGTCTAGCCATGACAGGGCGGATTGCTGGACTAAAATATAATCTATCCTACTATAGGAAGAGTGAGGGGCCGAGAAAAATGTGTTGTCTTTATCCGAAGGATGTTGCAAACGCCACGGGTCAAGTAATTGTAGCTGCAACAATGCTCTTTTCACTTTTTTGATGGCTGTATAGGAGAGGGTTGCCCGTCCCGAGGAGTTATCGAGCGTGGGGTCAAAAGTAAGATTAAAATCCCCGCTAAAAATGGGCGTTCCGCGGATTAGAGGCAAGGCCTTGTCAACTAAATCAATTAGGAAAGAAACCTGGTTTTGGTTCGGGGCATAGGCGTTAATAATAGTGAATTCCCGGCCTCCTATCAGAAGTGTGAGAATAATATAACGGGCCCCGGGGTCAATTACACAGCCCAGCACCTGGTGGGGGAGAGATTTATGTATCGCTATGGCAACACCTTTTGACTTAGTATCTGGATTATCCGCAAAGTGCCAGGAGGTGTAATATTTATTACGAATGGCAGGAGCCTTACCGTGCTTGAAGTGAGTCTCTTGGAAACAGACAATCTGGGCTCTTTGTCGGTGGAAATGGTAGAGCACCTGGGATCTCTTTTCTGGGGAGTTGAAGCCCTTCACATTGAACGATGCCAATTTGTCATGCCTGTAACAGGAGGGAGGGGAAAACACAAGGAAAGAACACAAGGGATAAGGACAAAGAGGGGAAGAAGAACTGACAAACAGTAGGAGGAGAGAAAAAGAGAGACAACTATCAGGGTCCAAAAGACCAAAGGAGGCAATCACTAGGGAGCTGAGATTCCCCAGGGGGTGCCTCAAACTACGTGGGAAAGGTGACAGCTTAGGAAGAGCAAACCAACCACAATTCCTGACAAAAGAACAATGAACCAATTATAAGTCCCGCCATCCAGACGGGGTCCAGAAGAGAGGGGCGCACATGGCTAAATGCAAGATATAAGCGTCCAGGACCATAAAAGCAGCAAAAGCAGCCTGGAGGTAGTCAAACGACCCTGCCAGTATGATGTCTTCAATGACTCCCCACCTGCAAAACAAACTAACCACAATTCCTAAAACAGTAGAAGGAAACAAGGTTAAACATTATTGGTGCCAATGAGAGGCAAGCACGGAGCTCCACAGTGGCGTTCAAGTGTCCCAGTCAGCTGAGGGTCTTCGGCGACGGTTTATAGGACGTCGTCTCCTCTGCCCAAATGGAGGCAGTGTGGGTGCTGTAGGCAGTCCAGATCGGTTGGGCCCAGGCGAACGGGGACGACCCAGTTGAGCGGGCTTGGGGTTCAATATGGTGGGCCAAGGGCCAAGATTGACAGGCGGCAAGTCCAGAGCCTGCAGAAATTCTGGCAAGTCCTCCGGGTTATGCAGTACCACTGCTTGCTTCCTGGGCCCAGAAAAAAGGGCGAATGGGTAGCCCCATCTGTAGGGGATTTTGCGTTCTCTAAGGAGATCCAGTAAGGGTCGGAGCGCAGCCCTCTGTGCAAGAGTATGACGAGATAGGTCCTGTAATAATTGCAGGGAGGAACCCTCATAGGACAGAGGCGATGACTGATGTGCATTATTCAGGATCCTTTCCTTAAGAGCGTAGAAGTGAATTCTGCAGATAACATCTCTTGGCCTAGAGCTATCTGGATTGGGAGGTCTGAGAGCTCTGTGTACTCGGTCAATTTCAATGTGGGTGCCCGGCGGCCGTCCCAAGATTTTGTTGAACAGTCCAACAACAGTGGGCATGAGGTCAGGTGTCGTGACAGATTCAGAGAGGCCACGGATCCGCACATTATTGCGTCGGTTGCGGTTTTCAATATCATCAAGGTGGTAGTGAAGTGCGTTGAGTTGTTCGCTGTGGGATTGAATCGCATCTTGGAGAGAAGAAACTGTAGCTGACAGGGCCTCGTGCTCATGGACCGTTGAATCAATTCTAGAATCCAGTACTTTCATGTCAGAGCGGATCTGAGAAAATTCCTGACGGCATTCTTGCATAAAGCTGATAGGTCCTCTTTAGAGGGCAATGTGCTAATAAGAGTACGCAAGTCCGCCAGCGATGGAGGTCTGGTGTCCTCACTATGTGGGATCACTGAAGCTGATGTTTGCACGCCCAGAGGGGAAGGGGAAGCAGCATGTAAAGCAGGCCGAGCACCGGCCGAGGGACTGGTTGCGGTCACCTGCTCCCCCAAATGCTGATGGCGCGGACTGTCCTATGATGATCCAGAAGACCAGTGGGGTGAGGCGGCTAAGGAATTCGCTGGAGAGCGAGAAGGGAGGCGAAATGGGCCTAGGACCCCCTGATGAGTAACCTCCAGGATGAGAGGAGTGGTGGGCAGTTGTTGTATCGGCCCATTGTGTTGCCCCAAGACAAAAGGGGACATAGTTGCCGGCGACGTTGATGCCGCGGGGCCTGTTCCACTGTGAGTGGTCTCAATAGGGCCTAGTAGAGGCTCATGTGGCCAGAAAGAAGGGGCTGAGGGCCTCAGGCCTTGCCCGCATGTGGAGTCATCAGGGCATAGGAGGCAATGATAGGGGGGCCAACGACTGTAGTTGCGGCCTATCAGCCGGGTCTGGGCTTCCAGCAGGGGGCTCGGGCGGAGGGTGGAGGGCTCGGGCGGAGGGTGGAGAGGACGCCTGAGGCATCATGAGCGGGCGGGGAGACGATCCCCGGGACCCGCCGTTACCTGTCGCCGGCGAGGAGAGAGGGAGTGGAGGCACTGAGGAGGATCGCTGACGGCAAGAGGACCGGATCGGGCTCTCCAGAGTGTCCGGGCGCGCAAGCGGTGAGTGAAGAAGCGGCGTGGCGGCGCCATCTTGTAGGCCCGTGCGGCGTTCCTGGCAGGCTGGAGACGAAGCGGCCGAGTGCCTGGCAAAAAGAAGAGGTAGGTCGCCTTGGGATGGGGCCAGGGGAGCCGATGGACGGGCTCTACCCTTTTTAATCGATTTCCCCATCAGGATGGCTGCGGATTACTGCAGGAGTGCGGCGGAGCTCTCAATGAGCGCGTCTTCACTCTTCCATGGCTGGCCACGCCCCCCAGCTGAGTGGTTTTCAGTGCGAATATTATCTTGCTGAGCAAATTTGTTGTAAAACGCCGGCATCTCCACTTCTTCCCAGGCATCCTTTGGTTCATCTGGGGCTTCTGTAGTGGGGAGCCGAGACAGGGCATCAGCATTATCATTGGAGCAGCCTGCCCGGTATTTCACAGTGAAGTCATAGTTGGCCAGGCGGGAGGCCCATCTTTGTTCCAGTGCCCCTAAGTTGGCTGTATTCAGGTGCACCAGGGGGTTATTGTCCGTGAAGGCAACAAACGGTGTGGCAACAAGATAGTCTTTGAATTTTTCAGTCACAGCCCACACTAAGGCAAGGAACTCCAGCTTGAAGGAGCTATAATTCTGATAGTTTTTCTCAGCCCCCCTCAGGGATCTGCTGGCATAGGCAATCACCCTCTCTTTGTTGTCTTGCACCTGAGCCAGCACGGCTCCCAGGCCTCTTTTATTGGCATCCGTATAGAGGTGAATAGGCTTCTGATAATCCGGGTAACCCATTACCCATTGCTGGAAGGCAATCTCCCGTTCTTCATTCTATTCAACAGGGATAGGAGTCTTTGGACTCTTCTTGGGATGCCCCCTTAGGAGTTCCTGGATCGGATTCGCAATTTGTGCAAAATGCGGGATGAAGCGTCTATAATATCCTGCAAAGCTGAGGAAACTTCTCACCTCTTTCACGGTGGTGGGAGTAGGCCAATTACGTCCAGCAGCAAGTTTATTAGGATCGGGCTGGACTCCTTCAGCACTAACAACGTGCCCTAGATACTTTACTGCTGTTTTCAGCAGGTCGCACTTGGGCGGCTTGATTTTAAGGCCATATTTAACAAGGACTTGAAAGACTTCGGCCAGGTGTTTTAAATGGTCCTCATACGTCTTGGAGTATATAATGATGTCATCTAGGTATAGTAGTACAGTCTCAAAGTTTCTATGGCCTAAACAGCGCTCCATCAACCGCTGGAACGTCCCTGGAGCGTTACACAGTCCGAACGGCATATAATTAAATTCAAACAGGCCTATAGGTGTAGTGAAAGCAGTCTTCTCTCGATCTTCTGGGGCCATAGGTACCTGCCAGTACCCGCTAGTTAAGTCCAGTGTGGAGAAGTAGGCTGATGACCCCAGGGCAGTCAAGGACTCCTCAATGCGTGGTAACGGATAAGCATCTTTGTGGGTGATTTGATAGATTTTTCTATAATCCACGCAGAACCTTATGCTGCCATCTTTTTTCCGGACAAGAACTAGGGGCGCAGCCCAGCGACTATGACTGTCCCGGATTATATTGGAGTCTTTCATCTCTTGTATCATCTCTTTCACAGACTGATAGGTAGTAGGTGGTATGGGTCTGTATCTCTCCTTGATAGGAAGATGAGAGCCAGTGGGTATGGTGTGTTTGATTACACTGACCTCTCCGTAGTCCGTGGAGTGCTTGCTAAAGGCCTTGTGGTGTTCTTTCACCAGATTCAGGACTCCCTCCATTTGCTCCTTCGGGGTGGATTCGTTCCCCACATGAAGTTCCTCCCACCAGGATACTGAAGAGGCGCTGGCAGGGGCGCTGCTGCTCTGTGCGGTCTGGAACGTCTCCGTGGCAGGCAGACGGATCACATCCTGGAAAAACACCTGGAAAAGCTGAGCAACGGGGCAGTACTTAAAAAGAGTAATGGGGTGATCACCAAAATTAATCAAACGGACAGGCACTTTACCTTGAGATACGGTCACCAGACTCTTGGCTGTTCACACGAAGGGATGATTTTCAATTTGAATAGGTTCCACTAGGGATTGATAGTCCTGGCCCTGGATCCCTAGCACAGCACGGCACCACAGGATGATCTGGGAATTCGGAGGCAGAATTAGCGTCCGGTTCTCCTTTTCCATTTGCGAACCTTTGCTGAGCACACAGCACACTGATAGTCTTTTGGATGACTTTCTTGGAAGCCGGTGAGGCCGAAGGTATAGTTTGGTTCAATGCTTCAAGCACTTCGGAGTAACAATTTTTAAAGACATTAGTCCTTAGGATCACAGGGTGTCCTCCTTTATCTCCGGCTTGTACCACAATCACACCTTGCTGTGGTAAGGTGGCTTCTCCCACCTGAAGAGTGGGTTCCCAATACCCATGCACTTTCACTGGCTTGCCGTTGCTGGTGATGATATCTAGCCAGGACTCTGGTGGCTGGGTGAGGAGACTGGAATCCCAGAATTTTTCAAAGGCAGGTCGTTGGATGGTGGTGACCTGGGACCCAGTATCCAGCAGGGCTTCAAAAGGTATCCCGTTGATACATATGTTAATTTTTGGACGAGATTCTACGTATCTGGGCATCCAGCTTGGATCCTTTGGACCTACTGTTCTACCTCCCGAGGGGCGGTTCTTGGCCTCGGGGGTGGCCCGTTTAACTGCCAACACGTTGATTCCGTGTGTCCATATTTTTTACAATAGTGACAGACAGGCTGCTTGCGATTTCTAGACCAGTAACTCGGTCGTCCATCAGGTTCCTTGGGGTACACATCTTTATATGCAAGCGGGAGCATTGGAGGAAGGGGGCTTTCATCTTCCAGTAACAATGGTCTCTCCCATTCCTCTTTTTTCCTGCACACCTTCTCCAGGCTCTTAGTGAGATAGTTTACCTGCTCCATTAGTGCCGCCACCACACCTGTTACTGGAGCCTGCGTGGCTTGACTAACTCCAGACGGCCTCACATTGACAGTTTTTGACTGACTGGCCTGAGGTTCAGGGGAGGCTGCTGGCCCCGTGGCCGGGTTTTGGCCTAGGATACTGATGGCCAGCTCTTTAAAGTCCAAAAACGCACAATTGGGGTGTTGGGCCGACAGCATCCTCAGCTGGCCCTTTAAGTGCTCAGTATTTATACCCGCAATGAACTGCTCTCTTAGAGTCCTGTCCTGGTCCTCGGCCTCCTTGGGGTCCACCTGGACCACAGCCCTCAGGGTCTCTTGCAAGGACAGAGCAAAATCGCGGAGCGATTCCCCAGGCTGTTGCTTCCTGCTGAAAAATCGCATTTTAACTTCGGACACCGTTCGGGCCTCAAACGTGGTGCCGAGGCGATCAAAGATCTGTTCTAGGCTACTCTTTTCAGAATGGGGCCATGACATGACTTCCCTGCGGGCGGCCCCTTCTAACTGAGCTAGGAGGATCTCCATTTGTTGTTCAGCAGAGATAGGGTAGAGCCGGAATAAGGCCAGGATCTGGTCTCTAAAGTCCTTTAATTTATGGGCTTCCCCGGAATATCGCGGGAACCAGGGGGCCCCAAAATAATACGGCATAGTCAATGGCATCAGGCTTGATGCTGCCGCAGCGGCAGGCGCCCTGTTATCAGCTGCGTGCACTTCAGGAGGCACGTCGGGGGCCGCCTGCCCCGCTTCTTCAGGTGCGGACATAGCGTTGCTAAGGGGGCTATGGAGCGAGTATGGCCCTTTAAGAAACTGCGGAGCAGACCGGAGCTAAGGTGGACGTATTTTTCCCCCAGGTCAAGTCTCTTATTACTAGTGGGGAACCTTCCCCAGTCTCCTGGCAAGGATCGGGACCTCCCCGGTACGGATATATGAAGGGACCGGTGAATACGAAAGTTTGTACTTACTCCGGCGGTGCTCGCTCCAAATCTCGCGAGATGCGTGGTTACGTTAGACGGGAGTCCCACGCGCAGCGTCAGAAGGTAGGCGCGGCCTCTTGGAGCTCTGGGATTCAAGGTTGGCGGTATCCTCTTTACAGACAGGGTTTTTCCTTCTTGCAAGCTGGGCAGTACCTTCCCTTTGTCTTTTTCGCACCAAACGGATACAATGAGGCGCACCAATAATCCAGTCAGGTTAAGCGGCCATCTTTGAGCACACTGCGGTCTATTCGCTGACAGCAAACGGTGACTTAAACAAGCGGCAAACAGTCCATGAAATACAATTTTCACACCACGATTATTACAGTTCTTTGGGCCAGCGATTTTTCCAATAAACAAGTAGGGCTTAGTCACTTTATGGGCATTAACGGCACACAGTTTATATTCCACAATGGCGTAGAAATGATCGGATCCTGTTCGTGACGCCAAAATATGCAGTACGCAGACCTGCAGGGTATTGCGATGTGAGGTCACAGTTAATGGGCAAGCGAGGGTTACTCACAGTTTGTAGGAAAACCCTGGGCAGGCGTACAGCAGTGATGGAGAGGCTGGCACAGGGGTCCTCTGGGGCACACTCTGTATTTAGGGACCAGGCCTGATGGTGGATGAGGTGCCCTGGATGTTGCAGGTGTTTAATGTGCCTGGGGCAAGGTCCATTTGAGGTTCGTGACACCAGTGCCTGTAACGGTGGCACACCGATTTATAGTAGTAATAAGTGAGGAACACTGTGTTGTGGTGAACCAAACTTTCTTTACTGGAAACAGTTTAACTTTATACAGCTTGAGTTCAGTTCCACTTTGCAGCAGCAATCAATAGCAGGCTCTTACATCAATGGCAGGTACAATGTTCTTTGCAAGATACTCAGAGGGTAAAAACAACACTCACAGACCAGGCTGCACTATTCCTCAGGAATCCTGGCTGTCTGTATCCCAAGGCCCGTATGCCCTAATGCTGGCTTTTATCCTTGGTAACAATCTTCCTCAGGTATTTATCCTTGCTTTGAATTAATAATCCTTTTGCCCTTCAGCTTACTTGTCTAGCTGGAACAATGGCTCTGCTCTGCTCTGTGGGAACGGCAGGTTTCTCCCAGGAGGGAAACCCTTCTCCTGGGGTAAATCTTCTGATCTAACTCTGGCTCAAGAACTTCAGGCAGGCTAGACTGCACTTACTAGCCTCCTGGACTACCCTACTCTTTCCTGTCTGGGCCTAGCTATATATATTAGGGGTTCCCTAGCTCCCTCTAGTGCCTAGGAGGAGGAACTACACCCTAACAGGCCTGATACACAGATAACACAGGAAAATATGCATAAAACATCATATCAACACAAATGTCATATTAACCCTTGTGTAGTGCCCACATGTACCTAGTGGGACACTACATATAGCGTGTCCAGAATATTATCTTTTCAGTCCACCAGACTGATTGGTCAGGAAACACACATGTATCCTCCACCCAGCCGAAGAAGAGGTTAGCATAAGTGGGGACACAGGGGTTCCCCATAGCTGTCCCCCTGAGCTGGTGGTAGAAAAGTGCATTGAACAAAAATAAATTGTGGGTCAGCGTGAACTCTAGCAGTTTCAAGGTGAAAATATTGTGTGCCCCACAGTGTGTATCTCTAGTCCTTAAAAAGTACTCCACTGCCATAAGTCCTCTGTGATGTGGGATGGAACTATACAACGACTCAATGTCAATACTGGCTAGGATACAGTCAGGCTCAAGATTGAGTGTTTCAATTTTATTAAGGAAATCCATTGTGTCCCTCATATAAGCAGGTAGGGACAGAACAAATTGCCTAACTACTTGGTCAAGATATATGCCGCAATTCTGCCAAAGACAAAAGTTAAGACCACTCCTCCTGATTCTCAGAGACAAAACACCTCAAATAAGTCTCCAGGTTCTGGTTAGTGCGTTCAGTTTGTCCGTTCGATTGGGGATGGAAAGCCGAAGAGAAGAACAACTGAACTCCCAGACGAGAACAGAATGCACTCCAGAATAGGAACAGGATCCTCGGAATCTCCCCCCCCCAGGGAAGCTACACGACAAAGCATCCGCCTTGACGTTTTTGACCCCAAGGCGATAAGTGACCACAAAATTAAATCTGGTAAAAAACAATGACCATCTGACCTGCCTTGGATTAAGATGCTTTGCCAATTGCAGGTAAGCCAGATTCTTATGATCAGTAATTACAGTAATGGGATGGATCGCTCCTTCCAACCAATGGCACCACTCTTCAAAAGCCAATTTAATGGCCAACAACTCTTTATTTCCAACGTCAGAATTTCTTTCAGCAGAAGAGAGTATTTTAGAAAAGAAAGCACAAGGGTGCCATTTGGCGAGGGACCCTACAAAAAAACTGCTCCAACTCCCACTTCTAACGCGTCCAACTCCACAATGAAAGGTTGAGACACATCGGGTTGCACCATAATAGGAGCTGCAAAAAGAGGAAATGTCTAGCAGACATGCTGGACACAACATCAACAGACCATACATGTAACAACACACTAGACATAACAACCAAACCCCAAATCAAACCCACACCAAACATAGACACATAAGGAAGGGTGCATACATGGAGATGACATTGCTAAAAGACTTTGATGTCCAACAAGCCTAGGCTAAATAGCACCAAGAGACCACACCCTGATCCACACCTAGTCAGGAAATTAACCCCACGCTCACCAAACAGCAGGAAGACTCACCTTAAAGGGGAAGTGCACATAAAAACCAAAAACTACACGTTGCCACCGGCAACCAGTCTGCACGGCAACCGTGTCACGGTCAAAATAACATACGCCATGACACTTAGCATATAACTTATTCTCCCGGAGGATCAAAAATACTTGTCTTAAAATATCCTGATGAGTCTCCATATCGGGCGAGTAAATTAGTATGCCATCGAGGTATATAACAACAAACCTCCCCACCAAGTGATGAAAAATGTCATTAATAAAGTGCTGAAAGACCGCCAGAGCATGCGTCAACCCAAAAGGCATTACCAAGTTCTCGAAGTGACCCTGAAGTGTATTAACTGCCATCTTCCATTCGTCCCCTTCCTTGATTCTTATCAGATTATAAGCCCCTCTTAAATCCAACTTAGAGAACACCTTGGCTCCAACAATCTAATCAAACAAGTCCGGAATCAAGCGAAGGGGGTACGCATCACGGACAGTGATAAGATTGAGCTCACGAAAGTCTAAACATGGTCTAAGGGTCCCATCTTTTTTTTTACAAAAAAGAAGCCTGCAGCCACCGGTGACTTAGAAGGTCTTATATGTCCTTTTGTCAAACTCTCGGCAACATACTCTCGCATAGCTACTCTTTCGGGTTGAGAGAGATTATACAGCCAAAACTTTGGCAATTTATCTCCGGGAATCAGGTTGACCTGACAATCATACTCTCGGTGAGGGGGTAGCACCTGATCTCCACCCTCAGAGAATACTTCAGCAAAATCAGAAAGAAAGGGGGGTAACACCTTAGTGGATACCACAGAAAGTGACTCACCAAGACAGTTGTTAATACAGAAATCACTCCAATTACTGATCTGTCTTGTTTGCCAATCTATGGTAGGATTATGTCTGGTCAACCATGGTTAACCCAGCACTAGGGGAGCAGGCAGACCCTTCAGAACAAAACAATAAATGGACTCAAAATGGAAATCACCCACCCTCAAATTAATATCGTGCACCATATGAGTCAGACACTTTTATGATAGGGGGGCGGAATGAATAGCAAACACAGATATCACCTTGCTTAATGCGCTAGTTTTAAAACCATGATTCTGAACGAACTGATAATCCACAAGGTTCACCCCTGCCTCACTGTCAATAAATACTTCAAAATCAATATTTTCTGAGTCTAGCGCAACCATGGCAGGCAGGAGAAATTGAGTACTACAGGCAAACAACAAAAATACCTTCTCTTGTTCTCCACCCACACTGCTAAGAGTAAGAAAGCTAAACCCCTTAGTTACAACCCCTTTTTCACCCTGAGGTTTAATATAAGGACTAGGTTTGAGCGAACCCGAACTGCAAAGGTCGGGTTCGTACCGAACTTTAGGATTTTTGGACCCCGGACTCGAACCCGAACATTTCTGTAAAAGTTCGGGATCGGTGTTCGGTGATTTCTTAGCGCTTTACTCAAAGGCTGCAGAGCAGCCAATCAACAAGCTTTTAATTGTATGCCCTTAGAAGCTATCACAGCCATGCCTACTAATAACATGGCTGTGATTGGCCAGTGCAGCATGTGACCCAGCCTCTATATAAGCTGGAGTCACGTAGCGCTGCACATCACTCTGCTGTGCTTAGTGTAGGGAGAGGATGCTGCTGCTGTAAAAGAGAAAATAGGACAGGATCTTCAATCAGAACTCCAATTGAATTCAGCGATCTACATAGATTTAGTTATGTGGGTGCAGTGCAGAATCTTTTTACCCTGCCCTGAGCCCAGTGACAAAGAAAAATAACTTTTAAATACAGCTATAATTTTCTGGGTTTTAAAAAACACGCTTTTTGTGCAAAATACACAATTTTACAGCCCTTGCTGCATCTGCACATGTGAAATTCAAGTGTTATATACAGCTGTCATATTCTGTTAGTAAAAAAAAACAGCCTTTTTGGGTAAAATACTTAATATTGCAGCCCTTGCTGCATCTGTGATTGATAAAAACAAGTTTGAAATACTTCAATAATTTTCTGTCTTTGAAAAAACACAAATTTTTGCCAATAACCTTCATCTTGGGCCTCTGATGCATTAGTCAGTTTGCAATTTAAGCTAGCAATTTTACAGCCCTTGCTGCATCTGCACGTGTGAAATTCAAGCATCATATACAGCTGTCATATTCTGTTAGTAAAACAAAAACCTTTTAAAAAACACCCTTTTGTGCAAAAAAAGCTGTCATATTCTGTTATTTTACATCCCTTGCTGCATCTGCACATGTAAAATTCAAGCGATATATGCCGCTGTCATATTCTGCTAGTTTAAAAACACCCTTTTTCGGCAAAATACTTAATATTGCAGCCCTTGCTGCCCATCTGTGATTGTTAAAAACAAGTTTGAAATACTTCAATAATTTTCTGGCTTTGAAAAAACACCCATATTGGCAATAACCTTCATCTTGGGACTCTGCCGCATTAGTCAGTGTGCAATTTAAGCTAGAAATACAGCTATAATTTTTTGCACATGTGAAATTCAAGCGTTATATACAGCTGTCATAATTTGTTAGTAAAAAAACACCCTTTTTGGGCAATATACTTAATATTGCAGCCCTTGCTGCATCTGTGATTGTTAAAAACAAGTTTGAAATACTTCAATAATTTTCTGGCTTTAAAAAAACACCCATTTTTGGCAATAACCTTCATCTTGAGCCTCTGCCGCATTAGTCAGTGTGCAATTTAAGCTAGAAATACAGCTATAATTTTCTGGGTTTTAAAAAACACCCTTTTTGTGCAAAATACACATTTTTACAGCCCTTGCTGCATCTGCACATGTGAAATTCAAGCGTTATATACAGCTGTCATAATTTGTTAGTAGAAAAAACACCCTTTTTGGGCAATATACTTAATATTGCAGCCCTTGCTGCATCTGTGATTGTTAAAAACAAGTTTGAAACACTTTAATAATTTTATAGCTTTGAAAAAACACCCATTTTTGGCAATCTCCTTCATCTTGGGCCTCTGCCGCATTAGTCAATGAGCAATTTAAGCTAGAAATACAGCTATAATTTTCTAGGTTTTAAAAAACATCCTTTTCTGTCAAAATACACAATTTTACAGCCCTTGCTGCATCTGCACGTGTGAAATTCAAGCGTTATATGCAGCTTTCATATTCTGTTAGTTAAACAAAAAACTTTTAAAAAACACCCTTTTGTACAAAAAAAAGCTGTCATATTCTGTTATTTTACAGCCCTTGCTGAATCTGCATATGTGAAATTCAAGCGATATATACAGCTGTAATATTCTGATAGTAAAATAAACACCCTTTTTGGGCAAAATACTTAATACAATAATTTTCTGTCTTTAAAAAAACACCCATTTTGGCAATAACCTTCATCTTGGGACTCTGCCGCATTAGTCAGTGCACAATTTAAGCTAGAAATACAGCTATAATTTTCTGCACGTGTGAAATTCAAGCGTTATATACAGATGTCATAACATAATTGGTGAGTAAAAAAAACACACCCTTTTTGGGCAATATACTTAATATTGCAGCCCTTTCTGCATCTATGATTGTTAAAAACAAGTTTGAAATACTTCAATAATTTTCTGGCTTTGAAAAAACACCCATTTTTGGCAATAACCTTCAACTTGAGCCTCTACCGCTTTAGTCAGTGTGCAATTTAAACTAGAAATAAAGCTATAATTTTCTGGATTTTTAAAAACACCCTTTTTGTGCAAAATACACAATTTTACAGCCCTTGCTGCATCTGCAAGTGGGAAATTCAAGCGTTATATACAGCTGTCATATTATGTTAGTAAAAAAAACACCCTTTTTGGGCAAAATATTTTATATTGCAGCCCTTTCTGCATTTGTGATTGTTAAAAACAAATTTGAAATAATTCAATAATTTTATGGCTTTGAAAAAATACCCATTTTTGGCAATAACCTTCATCTTGGGCCTCTGCCGCATTTGTCAGTGTGCAATTTAAGCTAGAAATATAGCTATAATTTTCCAGATTTTAAAAAACACCCTTTTTGGGCAAAATACACAATTTTACAGCCCTTGCTGCATCTGCACGTGTGAAATTCAAGTGTTATATACAACTGTCGTATTCTCTTAGTATTAAAAAACACCCTTTTTGGGCAAAATACTTAATATTGCAGCCCTTGCTAAATCTGTGATTGTTAAAAACAAGTTTGAAATACTTCAATAATTTTCTGGCTTTGAAAAAACAACTATTTTCGGGGGCGTGACCGGAAGTCAAGGAGAGTGGTCGCATCTCGGCTCAGCTCCGCTGATAATTCCGAATCTAAGTTCCTCTACCCTTTTCTAGTGGGATTTATAACCCAGTTCTATTCTAGATGATTTGCTGGACTTCAAGATACATCCCGACCGGACTTGGGGGAGTTTTGTCCATCCCGGACCGGAACGCCAGCTCAGGCCTACACTGCTGAGAAGCCGCGGTCTGAAGTTCCAGTGCGAACACACAGCGCTGAAGAAGATCTATGCATACAGAGTCGGCTGTTACCTCCTATGAATCCTCCCTGAGATCGGCGGTGATAATCTTCACTAAGCTGTGCGGTGAAACAACACAAGTGCCGCATTCCAGGTTACCGCCACAAACAGCACTTACCTGGGCAGCGTGGAGACCCGCCATCTTATCCTGCCGGAGGGAGCCGGTAAGAGATCTGTTTTCTTCGGAGCAGTCCTATCAGTAGTCTGCAGGGGACCCTGAGAGATATCTTAGTGAGGGCCAAGAACATCCACATCATTAGTGACGAAGAATATGATTTTCTATACCCGCGCTACCCGATCATGGCTACTTTTTATTGTTTGCCAAAAGTGCATAAAGAGACCATACCCATCAGAGGACGGCCAATTGTTTCGGGGATCGGTAGTATATCACAGAACTGTGCTATCTATGTGGACAGGGTATTGCGTCCTTTTGTGGTGGCCCTGCCATCTTATGTGCGAGGCACAGGCGATTTGTTGGGGAAGATTGAGGAGATTTGCATAGAGCCGCACTGGTTTCTAGCCTCCATTGATGTGGAGGCTCTCTACTCCTCCATTCCACATGAACGGGGATTGGAGGCCTCCAGTCATTTTTTGAGTAGTAGGGGGCAACAATTTTTCCTACACAACGCCTTTACCCTGGAGCTGCTGGAGTTTGTGCTGTCAAACAATGTATTTATGTTTGACGGTCGCATGTACCACCAGCTCAGGGGCACGGCGATGGGCAGTTCCTGTGCCCCATCTTACGCCAATTTGCTCCTGGGTTGGTGGGAGGAATCAGTGGTGTTCGGGGACCCGCCACGTTGGTTCGTGGATCATATCGCTCTCTGGTCACGCTACATTGACGACATTTTTCTGTTGTGGAGCGGACCAGAGAGCGATTTTAACAAACTGATCACCGAACTGAACGTGAATAACTTTGGCCTTAGGTTTACTTCGGTCATCGTGAGGGACCGTCTCCCTTTCTTGGATGTGGTCATTGCTAGGGATGATAAAGGTGGTTTGAATACGTCCATTTATAGAAAACCCACTTCCACTAACTCCCTTCTTAGGTGGGACAGTTGTCATCCTGTCCCTCTTAAGAGAGGGATACCCACCGGACAGTACCTGAGACTCAAACGTAATTGTTCCGAAGACAAGGATTTTAAACATCAAGCACGTGACCTTAGGTCTAGATTCCAGGAGAGGGGATACCCAGATAGGACCCTCAGACTGGCCTATGAGAGAACCAAGGCACGCACACGAACGGAACTTCTTCATCCCATAAATATCAGGGAACGTGAGTCTCGGAGTGCTGTCCGGGTGGTAGGCACCTTTGACGCGGCTGCGTCACAGGTGAGGAAGATCCTGACGCGCCATTGGGATACTTTGCTTATGGACCCAGACCTGGCTGAGGTCTTGGATCCCTCGGTCTCCCTGACATTCAGGAGGGGTAACAATCTGAGGGACAGACTGGTGCACAGCCATTTTACTTCTGCAGCCAAGCCACGGACGTGGCTGGATGGATCGGTGACGGGCTGTCACAGGTGCGGACGATGTAGCTTCTGTGACAGCCTGACACAGGGTAAGACGTTTGTCGGTGAACCCAGGAACACTACCTATCGTATTAAAGGTTTCCTGAATTGCCGCAGCACAGGCGTGATCTATTTGATTACGTGCGTATGTAGCCTGCGCTACGTAGGCAAAACATTCAGGGAGCTACGGAAACGCATGGGGGAGCATCATGGGGATATCCGCAAAAATAGGGATACCCCCGTTGCACGTCATGTACAGACGGCCCACGAAGGACGAGTAACGTCCATCAGGTTTATGGGGATCGAGTATGTTCCTAAGCCCATCCGTGGGGGAGACTAGAATAAATCCATCCTACAGAGGGAATGTTGGTGGACATTCACACTGAATACGGTTGTCCCCAATGGGCTTAATGAACATTTGAACTTCAGCTGTTTCTTGTGACTACCTGTGTCTCTTGTTAGGGCCTTGTGACCACTTTCCTAACTATAAATCCCTTTCTATTTATGGTCTTAAACGCGGGATGGTGGGCATATACTGTCACATCTCTGCGAGGAGGTGGAGGAGGCTTAGGGGGGATAGGGGTCTGGAACGGACCGGTGAGCAGTATGTCTCTCCCTCTGATCGCACCCTCTTTCCACCGCCCACTTGTGATGGATGTGATTTTCCCATGTGTGGTAAAACAGGGAAGCAATCCATTTACAAGTATATTATCACAGTACCCTGCTGAGCGTAGGAGAGGCTGAGGCAGGATACTCTATCTATCCCATTTATTAGCCAGGTAATAGAGGGGTGTTATTATATACCCTCCAGTCCGGGCATTAGGGATATCATCGCGCCTGTGCAGCTGATGCCGGGCCTAGGTCATGTGACCGCGTCTGTGATGCATTTGCATCCCATAAGGCGCGGATGACGCTGGGGCAGGGCGCCGGCCGTGCGTTCCACCCTTAGTCCCATGGAACGCATGGGATAGAAACATAGAAACATAGAATGTGTCGGCAGATAAGAACCATTTGGCCCATCTAGTCTGCCCAATATACTGAATACTATGGATAGCCCCCGGCCCTATCTTATATGAAGGATGGCCTTATGCCTATCCCATGCATGCTTAAACCCCTTCACTGTATTTGCAGCTACCACTTCTGCAGGAAGGCTATTCCATGCATCCACTACTCTCTCAGTAAAGTAATACTTCCTTATATTACTTTTAAACCTTTGCCCCTCTAATTTAAAACTGTGTCCTCTTGTGGTAGTTTTTCTTCTTTTAAATATGCTCTCTTCCTTTACCGAGTTGATTCCCTTTATGTATTTAAAAGTTTCTATCATATCCCCTCTGTCTCTTCTTTCTTCCAAGCTATACATATTAAGGTCCTTTAACCTTTCCTGGTAAGTTTTATCCTGCAATCCATTTACTAGTTTAGTAGCTCTTCTCTGAACTCTCTCTAGAGTATCTATATCCTTCAGGAGATATGGCCTCCAGTACTGCGCACAATACTCCAAGTGAGGTCTCACCAGTGTTCTGTACAGCGGCTAGGGGCATTAGGGATAGGGGCATTAGGCGCAGGCGCAGGCGCGGTCACGTGACTTCCGGATGCTCCGCTCACGTGACCGCGGCCTCTGACGCACCGCAGGAGCGTCATCAGTAGGCGCACATCCGGAAGTCCATTGACTCCGGAAGATGCGCCTTATCTGGCCCCCTAACCTTTATAAGGTGGCGGATTCCGCCTCATAACTGCCGGTCATCAACTTTGCGGACACCACCACACTGGGTCCTGCTGTCCAGTGCGCCAACAGCCACCCTTGACCGCAGCCACAAATGAGTAAGTCACTATCTCTCCATGGCCCTATATTGGGTAATTGATGGGGAGGTTTTTCTTTCTTTGACTACTTTTATGTGATGTACTATCATACATGTATTTCATTATTCATAGGCTTAGCCAAAGACTGACTACAGCTAACACCTAGCCCCATGTCCCCTGAAGATTTATTGGGGCTCTAACCGAAGAAACGCGTCGGGACACCGGAGTATGCCCCCACCCTGATCCATTCTCTATGTCTGGTTGGTGGTATACCCATTTTTTCGTGTTTATCATTTTTTCAGTGTGCTCCAAAGTGTGTACTCTTTTCCTTGATTAATCACTTTGACTAGGGCCTTTACAGGGCTATTTACTAGGATCAGAGTTCCTGTCTGGGCCACCCCTTGCGGGGCATTTTGGACCCCGTCCTTTGGATACCTCATAGGGTGTTACAGGACAAGTAGGGAGGTATTAGGGCCAGTGGATGGTATACACTATAGCCCTTGACCCTACATTTACCTACCCTTTCCTTGACCTTCTCCCTAGTGATATTTTTTGCATGTTGTGTCGTCATTGCCCTACCTACCGAGAGGGCACGTCTTATTCGTTGTTTGTTTGGTAGGGGCCTTTTTATCTCCTATTTAATTAAAGCGTAGTTTTTATACTAGTCTACTGCCCCTTTAGTTTCCTTTAGAGATCTGTTTTCTTTGTCACCACCCTGCGTAGTTGCCTGGCGCTGCAGCGGTAATCCCACCGTGACCGAAGAAGACCCGTTTTTATTGACAGTCGCAGACACAGCGACAGGATCCTCCAACATAAAGCACCCACCTTGTAGCCCCAGGCCATATACATATTAACAGGTTAACCGGTCAGACTCAATTCCGGTGCGCTACTGAGCTCTCACTGGAGAAAGTGCTGGCCTTAGGGTTTGGGTGAAGATGAAGTGACCGATCAGGATTCAGATCAATCCCCACGGGACTGAGTGGTCTTTCAACCTCCCTATTTCCTAAACCACGCTCCATTCACCCCCACTGAAGGCCTAGACTTAATTTTTTAGACCTCCACATTCAATATAGGAGATCTACACTACGATTGTATTTAAAGGGACATTGCACTCCTATTTGTGAGAAGTCCACTACTACCAGTCTTAATCAGACACTCTGCTAAAGCAATTTTATTTAAAGGGCCACAGCCCTATTTTTTTTCTGTGACCTCCGTCAACCATAAAAGGAGGTCCCACTTCTTAATCCAGAGAATCAGCTCACACATGCCAATGTATTAGCCTAACATACCAGAAGAGGCATTTAGAAGCTAAATAAAAAGAGTCCACACACGTGCACATATGGTGAAAATAGGCAAATATAAGAGCCATACGCAGGAGTCTCAAAGCCCTACAAAAATTCAGCTTTAGCTCAATCTGACCTATACAAATACGTCATGAAAAAATCTCAACCACCAACATCGTTGCACCCAGCCACAACAAAAGGCACGCTGTCTCACCTAGAAAGTGAATACCTTGGAAGAGATAGTGATGATGAAGATCAAGTGGAGGCCCAATCAGACCTACCTATCTCCAGGTCATTCATCTCTCAAAGGCTTTAAACCCAGTGATGGAATAACTTAATGTAATCAAAAGTGAAATGAGACAGATCGGCCACAGAGTAGAAGACTTAGAAGCTACACAGTCGACTTTAACCAACTACACAAAACAAAACTCAGAAGCCCTAGCTGTCTACAAACTGCATATAGACCAGTTATATGACTACATTGAAGATCAAGACAATAGAGGTAGACGGAATAATATACGTCAGTGGAATTCCAGAATCAGTAGCGTCAGACGCAATACCAAAAGCAGTTTCAGAGATCTGTCTATCATTGCTAGGTGAAGATTACTCTGATCCTATAATTATTGAAAGAGCACATAGGGCTTTGAGACCCAAACCTAAAATGAACGAACCACCCAGGGATGTCATATGTAAACTCCTTAACTTTGCTCAAAAAGAACAAGTTATGAAAAAATCAAGAGAAGGTGCACAAGTTGAATATGAGGGCTCAACAATACTTCTTTTTCAAGATCTTGCACCAGCCACCCTCAACAAAAGACGCGCTCTCAAACCCCTGACGGACTATTTGAGACACAAACGCATCCCTTATCGATGGCTGTTCACATTTGGCCTGCTAATAACTTGGCGGAATAAGAAATTCATCATTAGAACCCCGAGGGACCTACCTGAGATATTGTCCACCATGAACATTGAGGATGTGGACATTTCAGATTGGACCACCTCTAATGATGTCATTATTCCAGAGGGGATTCCCCCATCTACACCGTGGGAGACGGTACCTACGGGAAAAGCTCTGAAGAATAAGAAGAAACATGGGAAGATGACTCCACGACATGTCATTATGGAAGAGGACTGACAGAAACATCCAGATGAGACCTTACAATCCTGCAAATAAGCAGGCATCACATCAACACAATATAGACCTCATATGGTCTTATTGATGTGCAGGCGTTCCCACAGGTTTTTTCTAGTATGTCTTGTCCATTTCTCATCTCACAGAGGGTTTCCTATCTGAAGAGATGATATGGGCTTGAAGTGGGTCCGCTTGATCTCATTTAACACATGAATACTCCTTCACCTACTATGTTTATGACTCAGTTCAAATGTTTAAAATTTTGCCTCTTCATGGTTTGCTACAACTACTATGCAGCTCCCTAAATTTATAGTGACCTGCTTTCTTCTGATACTTTTCAGAAGGTCAACATTTACTAAGTCCCGTTTAGGACTAACAGTTCCTCCTGCAGTTTTATCAAACAGGAGGACCAACTGTCTTTATGTTCTTGATAATATTCTGATTTATTTTTGTTTTGTCTTAGTTGTTACAGCTCTTCTCCCCCCCCTATTTCCTGTCTGTGTCCTGGGATATCTAAGTTCACCAGCCTTCAGCCATGCCTGGAAGACGTCAACTACAACATGCATACTCAGGGGTATGTACGAGTCTTACATTCACAGTCATGCACTTGTTTTATGGCAGAGACACGGATAGCCTTGTACAATGTTAGGGGCTTTAAAACCCCCGCTAAACGTTGTCAAATCCTAAAACAACTGCATAAAGAGAAAGCTAACATCATATTTATACAGGAAACACATTACAAACACAATAAAATACCCAATTTGTCCCGCTCCAATTATAATCTATGGTTCCATAGCTCATCTCCATATTCAAACAGATTAGGGGTCAGTATAGGCTTTCATAAACATCTGGATTTTGAATTAATTGACTCCAAAGTTGATAATGAGGGCAGATTCATTCTCGTGAAAGGAAATAACAATAAGCAAAGGTATACCGTAGCAAACATTTACGCTCCAAACTCGAAACATAGTCAGTGGTTTAATTCATTCTGGGAAAAACTGGAGGGGTTCAGAGAAGGCATACTGATCTTAGCTGGAGACTTTAATCTAGCTCTCAACCCAAGGAATGATACGTCTACAGGTAGATCAAATGTTCCAAAGTCCACATTAGTCTATGTTAAAAAAACTTTTGCATAAAAGTTCCCTGGCAGATGTATGGCGTTCTCTTAACCCCACGTCAGCGGACGTCACTCATTTCTCAGCGCCACACAACTCCTACCATAGAATTGACTACATATTCATATCATCAGACAAACTACAGGTATGCACTGAAGCCCATATTGGCTCAATATTACACTCAGACCATGCTCCAATTTTTATGTCGCATAAACAACAGTGCCTACCCCAAGACCTTTCTTTGGAGATTAAATGAAAAACTTTTAGATAGTTCAGAGGTAAAAGCTAAGATAAAGAATAAGCTAGAGGAATACTTCTCTATTAATGCAACAGAAGATACTTCCCCCAACATTGTCTGGGAGGCACATAAATCAGTGATAAGAGGAGAATTTGTCTTTGTGGCTTCCCACTTAAATAAGAAAAGGAAAGAGACAATAGCGAATCTTTATGGTAAGATATCCAAACTGGAGAATTTACACAAAAGATCGCTGAATAGTAAAAAACTAGAAGAGCTTATGTCAACTAGAAATTAGTTAAAAAAGTTATTAAACATCCAATCAGCTAAAATATACCTTTTATTGAGACAAAAAAAATTTGCTCATGGGAATAAGCCCACTAAATTCATGTTAGCCACACTACGCCAATGTAAACGCAAACAAAGAATATCAGCTATTAATGGCCCAGACAACACATTAACAAAAGATTACAAAGACATAGCAGACGCGTTTAGAAAATTTTACTCTGACCTATATAATATAAATGAGTCTGACTCTGAAAATATCAAAGCAGATAAACTAGCTAGAACAAGAGAATTTCTACAGAAAATTAACCTACCTCCATCACCAAAGAACAAGCTGTTAAACTTACCTTACCTATTACTGAAACAGAAATTACCTCAACTCTTTCTCAAATAGCCAAAGGAAAGTCCCCCGGCCCAGATGGTCTTCCTGTCCTTTATTACATTGCCTTTAGGGACACCTTAACACCTTTTATTCTCAAAACATATAATGCGGCCATGTCTGGTAGCCCGTTCTCACCACAAACTCTAAATGCCCATATAACCCTGATCCACAAATCACAGAAAGATCCTACAATGTGCTCAAGTTATAGACCTATTTCATTGTTGAATCTAGTCATCAAAATATTTGCTCGCATTCTTTCAGCAAGGATAAAACCGCTATTAAAAGACTTGATACACCCAGATCAGACAGGGTTTATACCTGGGAGGGAAGGGAAGGACAACACTTACAAGATAATAAACTCTATTGCTTTAGTGAAAAAAGTAAATGGTTCCATGGTTCTACTAGGTACAGACGCCGAGAAGGCATTCGATAGAGTGGCCTGGCCCTTTATCAAAAACACTATGTCCGCGATGGGCTTCCCATCTTCTTTCATTAAAGCAATCTTCACAATGTATGAAAAACCGAGTGCCTTTATTAAAGTAAATGATATCATTTCCTCAGCGGTGAATATTAACAATGGAACTAGACAGGGCTGCCCCTTATCCCCAATTCTCTTCATATTGACAGTTGAACCCTTGTTACAATTCATTAGGCAATCCCAGGAAATCAAGGGTTTAACTTGCAATGGAATGTAATTCAAGCAAGCTGCTTACGCAGATGACCTTCTCTTAATGATCACTAACCCCAATACGAGCTTTCCCAGCGATTGTTAACCTGTTTCACGATTTTGGCTACATCTCTCATTTTAAAATTAACATTTCAAAATCACAAACGCTAGGTGTAACCATCCCAGATAAAGAAATCCGAACTTTAAGGACCATCTCTTCCTTTGAATGGACCTCCTCTACTTTAAAATTTTTAGGGGTCAACATTTCAGCGGACTATAACAAACTATATGAGCTTAACTACCGACCACTGCTGAGAGACATCCCGGAGACCCTTAGCTCATGGTCACCAACTTTTATATCCTGGTTAGGACATAGGAATATATTTAATTCCCTAATAGTCCCGAAAGTCACATATCTTTTACAAGCACTTCCATTAAAACTCCTTTTAGCTTTTTTGCCTCCTTAAGGAAGATTTGTTCATCATATGTATGGGGAACGACAAAACCCAGACTCGCTCATAAAATCCTCTTACTCCCTTCAGATAGGGGTGGAATTGGACTCCCTTCTTTAGAAAGATTCTACAAAGCGCTTCACATCAGCCGTATAGTTGACTGGATCCGCAAACCGGCTCATAAACATTGGATAACCTTAGAGGAGAGTCTAATAGAAACCCCCTGAGGAAGCTGATTTTCTCAGACCAATCAACACTCATTCCTATTCCTAGAGATAATAACCTTCCCACAGCTACCTACGGTATCTGGCATCACCCGGAAATAAGAGACCTTTGTTCTAAATACCCATCTCCACTGTTAACCATCGGAGATTGCTTCAAAATGTCTGAAGATGGTTTTCAATCTTTACCACCTCAACTCTGGAATTCACAAATGGCCCCTATAGAGTTATTAGATCCTGATGGAGCTATCTTAGACTTAAATACTATCAAGGACAAATTTATACTCCCAACACTTAATGACCTCCAATATATATATTGGTAAAAAAAAAAAAAATACATGGTTTGAAGACCTTCTTATACAAACTAAACAACCTTCAAAACTGGTGTCTGTTATTTGTAAGAATTTACTTACTTTAGAATCCCCACCCTCTCTGTATATTCTGAGAGAATGGGAAAGTGATCTTAGGACTAAATTCTCCAAATCAGAAATTGACACCATACTTACATCGCCAAAAAATACCTCTAGATGTATAACTATTCAAGAAAACACATACAAAGTAATAGCTAGATGGTATCTTACCCCGGTCAGATTAAGTAAGATGTACGGTTCCGCTTCTGATCGTTGTTGGAGATGCCATACTGATAGAGGCACATACCTGCACATATGGTGGTCCTGCCCTAAAATAAGTACTTTCTGGATAGAAATATTAGGCACTCTTAACACCATTCTTAATGACAAACGTCGCACATTACCTCCCTGCCCCAAAATAGCTCTCTTAAATTTACTCCCAGACACTATTCCCTACGTACAGAAACGTTTAATTAGACAACTGTTGTCGGTAGCTAGGATCCTGATCGCCTCAAATTGGAAATCTAGTGTGTCCCCCAAAGTGTCAGACTAGGTTGACAGAGTAGAGTCTCTTGCTAGACTAGAAGAATTATCCCACTGGGAACTGAGATCCCATGATAAATATGTAGCCATATGGCATGGATGGAGACTCTGGAGAAAAAGTTTGGGGGTAGGCACAAATGATGATTAATTGTTCAGTTTTCTCTAACCTTACACTTTTATATTCACCAACGTTGACCTTTAGTAGTGACAAGTCATCATAGCTGGCTGACTTATACCCTTGTATCCATATATAGTACCAGACTACAATATCCACCTTCTACCCTCTACCCTTTCCCCTCTTCCCTCCTGTTCTTATTCCCTTGTCTTAAATTGTATGTCTCTGTTTTCTCCCTCCCCTGCCACACGGCATTGCTTTATCCTATGGCATAGGTTGATGACATTAAAACTTGGATTCCTCTGAAGCAACCAGATTTACTTCATGCTATTTTTAGTCTTAACTAAGCTTCTGCGTACAACATAGCTATTTTGACCACACTGGTACTATAAGTTATACTTTTGAACCTTAAAGGGACACTGACAGGGCCAAAAAGCATATTAAGGTATATATATGACCGTACAGGTCTTATAAAGTGTATTAGAATCATATAGGTATCCCCCCTGTCCACCTTATAACTACAGTAATGTGAAGTTTTATAACTTGCCTGAATCGGGTTCAATCTGCCCAAGGGGCGGTGTTTCACCTCAGCTTGCGCCCAGCCAGCCTCGCCCCAACTGCCGTTTGAAGCGCCGCCCAGCTCATCAATATTCACTTCGCTGGGCGGCTACTAGTGTCCCCGGCCATCTTCAGCGCATGCGCCCGGCACCCTCACTGGCCGGGATCGCATCGCGCCTGCGCACAGTCTCATTCTCATCTGAGAATCTGAGAATGAGACTGTGCGCAGGCGCGATGCGATCCCGGCCAGTGAGGGTGCCGGGCGCATGCGCTGAAGATGGCCGGAGACACTAGTAGCCGCCCAGCGAAGTGAATATTGATGAGCTGGGCGGCGCTTCAAACGGCAGTTGGGGCGAGGCTGGCTGGGCGCAAGCTGAGGTGAAACACCGCCCCTTGGGCAGATTGAACCCGATTCAGGCAAGTTATAAAACTTCACATTACTGTAGTTATAAGGTGGACAGGGGGGATACCTATATGATTCTAATACACTTTATAAGACCTGTACGGTCATATATATACCTTAATATGCTTTTTGGCCCTGTCAGTGTCCCTTTAATGTGTCATATATTTGCAGATGTGGGAGGTTTATTATGATATGATGTACCTTCAGGATCGCCTGACAATGTTGATTTGTCTCTATGTTTGTGCGCTTATTGGATATGCCATTCATCCCTCTTTGTAGCAACGTGCACCTGCACATTGGGATGTGCTGACCCCCCCTTTTTTGTTTTGTAGTTTGTATAGGAGTTGTGGCTGACTCCTTTGGTCGTGCACTCCTGTAGCCTGTGTTGCGTCATGGGCTGATTTTAATTAGTCTGAGTACTTGGTTTGCTCAGCATGCATGCTGGTATTTATAGTCCCTGGATTTAATGGAGGCCATTTTGGCACCGTAATGAACCAAAAGGGGTCCAGCATGCATGTGGGACCTACACTTCTTGAATTCCAAGGTCGCTGTTATGACACCCAACAGGTGAGCTTTAGTGTTAGGACCCGTCTGATTAGAGATCGCCTTGGCGTGCGGCAGACGGGCTCAAATAATTGTGTACAAAAAGTATTTGCAAAGCATCTCTAAGTTATTAGCATAGCATTGGCAATATAATATACCTTTGTACTTTATTTGGTTTGTAGAGTGCTGTTGCACTATGTGTTTGATATGTATTTTCAGCCATAGCAACGTGCACCTGCACATTGGAATGTGCTGACCCCCCCCTTTTTTTTGTTTTGTAGTTTGTTTGGGAGTTGTGGCTGACTCCTTTGGTCGTGCACTCCTGTAGCCTGTGTTGCGTCATGGGCTGATTTTAATTAGTCTGAGTACTTGGTTTGCTCAGCATGCATGCTGGTATTTATAGTCCCTGGATTTAATGGAGGCCATTTTGGCACCATAATGAACCAAAAGGGGTCCAACATGCATGTGGGACCTACACTTCTTGAATTCCAAGGTCGCTGTTATGACACCTAACAGGTGAGCTTTAGTGTTAGGACCCGTCTGATTAGAGATCGCCTTGGCGTGCGGAAGACTGGCTTAAAATAATTTTGTACAAAAAGTATTTGCAAAGCATCTCTAAGTTATTAGCATAGCATTGGCAATATAATATACATTTGTACTTTATTTGGTTTGTAGAGTGCTGTTGCACTATGTGTTTGATATTCATCCCTCTTTGTATGCCGTATGTTTAAAATGTTTACATTCATTTAAAATGTTTATATACATTTAAAAGTCTATGTACTTTTAAAATTATTCATACCATTTTTTGGAATAACCTTCATCTTTGGCCTTTGCCGCATTAGTCAGTGTGCAATTTAAGCTAGAAATACAGCTATAATTTTCTGGATTTTTAAAAAACCCATTTTGTGCAAAATACACAATTTTACAGCCCTTACTGCATCTGCACATGTGAATCTCAAGCATTATATATAGCTGTCATATTCTGTTAGTAAAAAAAAACACCCTTTTTGGTCAAAATATTTAATATTGCAGCCCTTGCTGTATCAATGATTGTTAAGAACAAGTTTGAAATACTTCAATAATATTCTGGCTTTGGAAAAACACCCATTTTTGGCAATAACCTTCATCATTGGGCCTCTGCCACATTAGTCAGTGTGCAAATTAAGCTAGAAATACAGCTATAATTTTGTGGGTTTTAATAAACACCCTTTTGGGGGAAAAAACACTATTTTACAGCCTTTTCTCCATGTGCACATGTGAAATTCAAGCGTTTTATACAGCTGTCATATTCTGTTATTAAAAAAACTCAATTTTTGGGCGAAATATTTAATATTGCAGCTCTTGCTACATCTTTGATTGTTAAAAATAAGTTTGAAATATTTCAATAATTTCCTGTCTTTGAAAAAATACCCATTTTTGGCAATAACCTTCATCTTGGGCCTCTGATGCATTAGTCAGTGTGCAATTTAAGCTAGCAATTTTACAGCCCTTGCTGCATCTGCACGTGTGAAATTCAAGCGTTATATACAGCTTTCATATTCTGTTATTAAAACAAAAAACTTAAAAAAAAACACCCTTTTGTGCAAAAAAAAAGCTGTCATATTCTGTTATTTTACAGCCCTTGCTGCATCTGCACATGTGAAATTCAAGCGTTATATACAGCTAAAATATTCTGATAGTAAAAAAAAAACACCCTTTTTGGGCAAAATACTTAATATTTCAGCCCTTGCTACATCTGTGATTGTAAAAATCAAGTTTGAAATACTTCAATAATTTTCTGGCTTTGAAAAAACACCAATTTTTGGCAATAACCTTCAACTTGAGCCTCTGCCGCTTTAGTCATCGTGCAATTTAAGCTAGAAATAAAGCTATAATTTTCTGGATTTTTAAAAACACCCTTTTTGTGCAAAATACACAATTTTACAGCCCTTGCTGCATCTGCAAGTGGGAAATTGAAGCATTATATACAGCTGTCATATTCTGTTAGTAAAAAAAAACACCCTTTTTGGACAAAATATTTAATATTGCAGGCCTTGCTGCATTTGTGATTGTTAAAAACAAGTTTGAAATACTTCAATAATTTTATGGCTTTAACCACCTTAGCTCCCCTAGCTTAAACCCCCTTAATGACCAGACCACTTTTTACAATTCTGCACTACACTACTTTCACGGTTTATTGCGCGGTCATACAACTTACCACCCAAATGAATTTTACCTCCTTTTCTTCTCACTAATAGAGCTTTCATTTGGTGGTATTTTATTGCTGCTGACATTTTGACTTTTTTTTGTTATTAATCGAAATTGACCAAAAATTTGGCAAAAAAATTTAATTTTTCACTTTCAGTTGTAACATTTTTCAAATAAAACTACATTTCTATATAAATTTTTCTCTAAATTTATTGTTCTACATGTCTTTGATTAAAAAAAATTGCAATAAGTATATATTTATTGGTTTGTTATAGCATTTACAAACTATGGTACAAAAATGTGAATTTCCGCATTTTGTAGCAGCTCTGACTTTCTGAGCACCTGTCATGTTTCCTGAGGTTCTACAATGCCCAGACAGTAGACACACCCCACAAATGACCCCATTTCGGAAAGTAGACACCCTAAGGTATTCGCTGATGGGCATAGTGAGTTCATGGAAGTTTTTATTTTTTGTCACAAGTTAGCGGAAAATGATTTAATTTATTTTTTTTTTTTTTACAAAGTCTCATATTCCACTAACTTGTGACAAAAAATAAAATTTTACATGAACTCACCATACCCCTCATGGAATACCTTGGGGTGTCTTCTTTCCAAAATGGGGTCACTTGTAGGGTAGTTATACTGCCCTTGCATTTTAGAAACCCTAAAGCGTGAGAAGAAGTCTGGAATCCAAATGCGTAAATAATGCCCTGTGAAATCGTAAAGATACTCTTTGGAATTTGGGCCCCTTTGCGCACCTAGGCTGCAAAAAAGTGTCACACATGTGGTATCGCCATACTCAGGAGAAGTTGGAAAATGTGTTTTGGGGTGTCTTTTTACATATACCCATGCTGGGTGAGAGAAATATCATTGTAAAAGTCAACTTTTCCAATTCTTTTATACAAAGTTGTCATTTTAGAGAGATATTTCTCTCACCCAGCATGGGTATATGTAAAAAGACACCCCAAAACACATTGCCCAACTTCTCCTGAGTACGGCGATACCACATGTGTGACACTTTTTTGCAGCCTAGGTGCGCAAAGGGGCCAAATTCTAAAGAGCACCTTTTGGATTTCACAGGGCATTTTTTAAGCATTTGGATTCCAAATTACTTCTCACGCTTTAGGTCCCCTAAAATGCCAGGGCAGTATAAATACCCCACAAGTGACCCCATTTTGGAAAGAAGACACCCCAAGGTATTCCGTGAGGGGCATGGTGAGTTCTTAGAATTTTTATTCTTTTGGCACAAGTTAGCGGAAAATGATTTTTTTTTTTACAAAGTCTCATATTCCACTAACTTGTGACAAAAAATAAAATTTTACATGAACTCGCCATGCCCCTCACAAAATACCTTGGGGTGTCTTCTTTCCAAAATGGGGTCACTTGTGGGGTATTTCTACTGCCCTGGCATTTTAGGGGACCTAAAGCGTGAGAAGTAGTTTGAAATCCAAATGCGTAAAAAATTCCCTGTGAAATCCTAAAGGTGCTCTTTAGAATTTGGGCCCCTTTGCGCACCTAGGCTGCAAAAAAGTGTCACACATATGGTATCGCCGTACTCAGAAGAAGTAGGGCAATGTGTTTTGGGGTGTATTTTTACATATACCCATACTGGGTGAGAGAAATATCTCTGTAATAGACAACTTTCCCCATTTTTTTTATACAAAGTTGTCATTTTAGAGAGATATTTCTCTCACCCAGCATGGGTATATGTAAAAAGACACCCCAAAACACATTGCCCAACTTCTCCTAAATACGGTGATACCACATGTGTGACACTTTTTTGCAGCCTAGGTGCGCAAAGGGGCCCAAATTCAAATGAGTATCTTTTAGGAGGGCATTTTTAGACATTTGGATTGCAGACTTCTTCTCACGCTTTAGGGCCCCTAAAATGCCAGGGCAGTATAAATACCCCACATGTGACCCCATTTTGTAAAGAAGACATCCCAAGGTATTCCGTGAGGGGCATGGCGAGTTCATAGAAGATTTTTTTTTTGGGCACAAGTTAGCGGAAATTGATTATTTTTTTTTCTCACAAAGTCTCCCTTTCCGCTAAGTTGGGACAAAAAGTTCAATCTTTCATGGACTCAATATGCCCCTCAGCGAATACCTTGGGGTGTCTTCTTTCCAAAATGGGGTCATTTGTGGGGTGTTTGTACTGCCCTGGCATTTGAGGGTCTCCGCAATCATTACATGCATGGCCAGCATTAGGAGTTTCTGCTATTCTCCTTATATTGAGCATACGGGTAATGAGATTTTTTTTTCCGTTCAGCCTCTGGGCTGAAAGAAAAAATGAACGGCACAGATTTCTTCATTCGCATCGATCAATGTGGATGAAAAAATCTCTGCCAAAAAAAAAAAAAGGAGGGGAAAGGCGTCTGTCAGGACATAGGAGCTCCGCCCAACATCCAAACCCACTCAGCCCGTATGCCCTGGCAAACCCGATTTCTCCATTCACATCAATCGATGTGGATGAAAAATCATTGCCGGGATTTAGTATATATATTTTTTTTTATACAAAGTGTTTGCCAAAGCATATGAACACCGCCCCTCAGCTCACAAGCCTCGGCAAACGTATCTTTTTTACTGCAGAGGAGAAATCTCGTCTTGCAGCGCTGCATACACCAACTTTTGTGTAATTTAACAGCAGCACAATGCTTCTGTCAGAATGCACATAAGTGCTGCAGCTGGTTCATCGGTTGGTCCACCTACAGTCGTGGCCAAAAGTTTTGAGAATTACATAAATATTGGAAATTGGAAAAGCTGCTGCTTAAGTTTTTATAATATCAATTTGCATATACTCCAGAATGTTATGAAGAGTGATCAGATGAATTGCATAGTCCTTCTTTGCCATGAAAATTAACTTAATCCCCAAAAAAACTTTTCACTGCATTTTATTGCTGTCATTAAAGGACCTGCTGAGATCATTTCAGTAATCGTCTTGTTAACTCAGGTGAGAATGTTGACGAGCACAAGGCTGGAGATCATTATGTCAGGCTGATTGGGTTAAAATGGCAGACTTGACATGTTAAAAGGAGGGTGATGCTTGAAATCACTGTTCTTCCGTTGTTAACCATAGTGACCTGCAAATAAATGCGTGCAACCATCATTGCGTTGCATAAAAATGGCTTCACAGGCAAGGATATTGTGGCTACTAAGATTGCACCTCAATCAACAATTTATAGGATCATCAAGAACTTCAAGGAAAGAGGTTCAATTCTTGTTAAGAAGGCTTCAGGGCGTCCAAGAAAGTCCAGCAAGCGCCAGGATCGTCTCCTAAAGAGGATTCAGCTGCGGGATCGGAGTGCCACTAGTGCAGAGCTTGCTCAGGAATGGCAGCAGGCAGGTGTGAGCGCATCTGCACGCACAGTGAGGCGAAGACTTCTGGAAGATGGCCCGGTGTCAAGAAGGGCAGCAAAGAAGCCACTTCTCTCCAAAAAAAACATCAGGGACAGATTGATCTTCTGCAGAAAGTATGGTGAATGGACTGCTGAGGACTGGGGCAAAGTCATATTCTCCGATGAAACCTCTTTCCGATTGTTTGGGGCATCTGGAAAAAGGCTTGTCCGGAGAAGAAAAGGTGAGCGCTACCATCAGTCCTGTGTCATGCCAACAGTAAAGCATCCTGAGACCATTCATGTGTGGGGTTGCTTCTCATCCAAGGGAGTGGGCTCACTCACAATTTTGCCCAAAAACACAGCCATGAATAAAGAATGGCACCAAAACACCCTCCAACAGCAACTTCTTCCAACAATCCAACAACAGTTTGGTGAAGAACAATGCATTTTCCAGCACGATGGAGCACCGTGCCATAAGGCAAAAGTGATAACTAAGTGGCTCGGGGACCAAAACGTTGACATTTTGGGTCCATGGTCTGGAAACTCCCCAGATCTTAATCCCATTGAGAACTTGTGGTCAATCCTCAAGAGGCGGGTGGACAAACAAAAACCCACTAATTCTGACAAACTCCAAGAAGTGATTATGAAAGAAGGGGTTGCTATCAGTCAGGAATTGGCCCAGAAGTTGATTGAGAGCATGCCCAGCCGGATTGCAGAGGTCCTGAAAAAGAAGGGCCAACACTGCAAATACTGACTCTTTGCATAAATGTCATGGAATTGTCGATAAAAGCCTTTGAAACGTATGAAGTGCGTGTAATTATATTTCACTACATCACAGAAACAACTGAAACAAAGATCTAAAAGCAGTTTAGCAGAAAACTTTGTGAAAACTAATATTTGTGTCATTCTCAATACTTTTGGCCACGACTGTAGAAGGTAAAAAAAAAAAAAAGGCCGCAACGCAATAAATTTATTAATATTAACTTTATATAACATTTAAACAGAACATTAACTTTTATAAACTTTATTGAACTTTTTGAACAGAACATTAACTTTTTTGCTTACCGGTGATTTTTTTTATTTTATTTTTACCTTTATAGGACAAACCTCTCCTTCCCCATGGGACAATGTGCAAAGCGCAAATCGCCCAGAGATGTGGCGAAGTACATTATGCACTTTGTCCCAGGTGAAAGGAGAGGTTTGCAGCAGCTGTGAGTGAAAGGGCCCTAAGAGCCCTGTGTGCCTGTCCTGTGTCACGCAATCCCTATGCTAATAGTGTACCTGTGTGTGGTACTTCCGGAAACACTCCCCTAAGCATAGGGCAGGGTGGTCAGAGCAGTCAGGACAGAAATAGCGGGTGTCACGCCTTATTCCACTCCTGCTACAGACACAACATCTTTTTCGGGGTGGCGCTTGGGTTGAGGTACCAGCAACGACATTGGGGAAATGTCGCTCGTGTAGACGGCTCACTACACTGGTGGATGGGGCCACGGAAGCTCCTGGATACAGGAGGTTCTCGATGATCTCTTCCTGAAATTTGAGGAAGGATCCTGTTCTCCCAGCCTTACTGTAGAGAACAAAACTATTGTACATAGCCAATTGAATTAAATATACAGACACCTTCTTATACCAGCGTCTGGTGCGGCGGGACACTAAATAAGGAGCCAACATCTGGTCATTGAAGTCCACCCCTCCCATGAGCAAATTATAGTCATGGACCGAGAGGGGCTTTTCAATGACACTGGTTGCTCGTTTTATTTGGATTGTCGTGTCTGCGTGAATGGAGGAGAGCATGTAAACGTCACGCTTGTCTCTCCATTTCACCGCGAGCAGTTCTTCGTTACACAAGGCAGCCCTCTCCCCCCTTGCAAGACGGGTGGTAACGAGCCGTTGGAGGAAGCCCCGGCGACTAGGTCGCGCGGTGCCACAGCAGCCAAACTGTTCTATAAACAAATGCCTGAAGAGGGGCACACTTGTGTAGAAATTGTCCACATAAAGATGGTACCCCTTGCCAAATAAGGGTGACCCCAAGTCCTAGATTGTCTTCCCACTGCTCCCCAGGTAGTCAGGGCAACCGACCTGCTCCAGGGTCTGATCTTTACCCTCATAGACTCGAAATTTGTGTGTATAGCCTGTAGCCCTTTCATAGAGCTTATACAATTTGACCCCATACTGGGCGCGCTTGCTTGGGATGTATTGTTTGAAGCCAAGGCGCCCGGTAAAATGTATCAGGGACTCGTCTATGCAGATGTATTGCTCAGGGGTATACAAATCTGAAAATTTGGTGTTAAGGTGGTCTATGAGGGGCCGAATTTTGTGGAGCCGGTCAAAAGCTGGGTGGCCTCTGGGACGAGAGGTGCTGTTGTCACTAAAGTGCAGGAAACGCAGGATGGTCTCAAATCGTGTCCTGGACATGGCAGCAGAGAACATGGGCATGTGATAAATTGGGTTCGTGGACCAATATGACCGCAATTCATGCTTTTTTGTCAGGCCCATGTTGAGGAGAAGGCCCGGAAAAGTTTTAAATTTGGAAACTTGGACGGGTTTCCGCCGGAAAGACTGGGCATAAAAGCTTCCCAATTTGTTTCTGCCACGACTAAGTCCAAGAGCTCCGCAGTGAAGAACAGCTCAAAAAACCCCAGTGCCGATCCGATCTGAGCTGTCTCAACCCGAACTCCAGACTGGGCGGTGAAAGGGGGAACTACTGGTGCGGCTGAAGTTGGGGGCTGCCAATCAGGGTTTGCCAGCACCTCAGGGAATCTAGGGGCTCTACGGGCCTGTCTGTGCGGTGGCTGCGACGGGGGAACTACTGCACGTGCCACCGTACCAGCTTCAACTGCCCTTCTGGTGCTCGCCACTTCACCATGTTCTACGGCAGTGCTGGTACTAGGTCCAGGATGGGCTGTGCTGCTGGTGTAATCCGACAGCGCCAGCCCCACTCTGCTGCCCTTGAAGCGCATCCTGCGCAACCTGCGGTCTAGCAACACGGGGCCGGGTATGCCTGGTGGTATCAGGGACCTCTACCTCATCGTCCGAACTTTGGGTCAGACTGCTACTGCTTTCTACAGGTTCGTATTCTGACCCGCTGGATTCGTCAGATGAGGGTTCCCATTCCTCATCTGACTGGGTCAGAATCCTGTAGGCCTCTTCAGAAGAATACCCCTTACTTGCCATTTGGTCCACTAAATTTAGGGGGTATTCCCTGAGACTACCCAAGAAAAAAAGCAAGCCTGTCTTACAAATGGGAGGCTAGCGAAGTACAGGAAGCCTCTGCGATTGATAAAAAATATCAAAACTGATTTTTTTATCGCCGCAGCACTTGTGAAGTGATTGTGCAGTGATAAAAAAAAATAGAAAATTTGTCACTGCGGCGGGGCGGGCGTGGGTGAACGCACGTGTGGGCCACCAATCAGGCCTGATCGGGCAAACACTGCGTTTTGGGTGGAGGGCGAGCTAAGGTGACACTAATATTATTATAGATCTGACTGTGATCACTTCTGATCACTTACAGATACTATAAAAGTACCAATGCTGATTAGCGATACGGTAATCAGCAAATCAGTGACTGCGGTGCGGTGGGCTGGGCGCTTACTGACGCTAACTACCTACCAAAGGGGCCTAAACTAACCTAAAACCTAACAGTCAATACTGGTGGGGAAAAAAAGTGACAGTTTACACTGATCACTTTTTCCCCTTTCACTAGTGATTGACAGGGGTGATCAAGGGGTTAATTGGGGTGATGGGGGGGTGATCTGGTGCTAAATGTGTTGTGTCTTGTGTACTTACAGTGATGTGTGCTCTCTGCTGGAACCAACCGACGAAAAGGAACCAGCAGAGAGCACAGAAGCCATTTGACACATTATATTTATAAATATAATGTGTTAAATGGCTTGTGATTAGATTTTTTGAAAACCACCAGCCTGCCAGCGATGATCATTGGCTGGCAGGCTGGTGACGAACTCCTCCTTTAACTTTTGCCGGCCCGCACTGCGCATGCACGGGCCGGCTATGCGCGTAATCTCGCGTCTCGCGAAATGACTCATCGGCGCGTCTACGAGGAATGAATCGACCGCCTCCGGAACGCAATCCTACGTTAGGCGGTCCGGAGGCGGTTAAAAAAACACACTTTTTGGCAATAACCTTCATCTTGGGACTCTGCCGCATTAGTCAGTGTGCAATTTAAGCTAGAAATACAGCTATAATTTTCTGCACGTGTGAAATTCAAGCGTTATATACAGATGTCATAATTTGTTAGTAAAAAAACACCCTTTTTGGGCAATATACTTAATATTGCAGCCCTTTCTGCATCTGTGATTGTTAAAAACAAGTTTGAAATACTTCAATAATTTTCTGGCTTTGAAAAAACACCCATTTTTGGCAATAACCTTCAACTTGAGCCTCTGCCGCTTTAGTCAGTTTGCAATTTAACCCTTTCACGACTGCAATCTGTATATATACGTGATAGCTGCACATACCCCGTGCAGCTATCACGTGTATAGACGTCAAGCCAGCTCTTTAATCCAAGCGCTGCAAAACGCTTGAATTAAAGCTTCTGCCCCTGTCCTGCTGCTGTCACGGACAGCATACAGTCTAGTAATGCCAGCAAGGGGCCAATCAGAGTGGCCCCTTGCCGGCAATCGATCCGATTAGTTAGTCTGTGCAGACTAACCAATCGGATCGCGGCAGTGTTAAAATGCCAGTTTCAGGCTCTGATCTGCGCTCTGCAGATCAGAGCCTGAAAGTCGATAGTGTTCCTCATGCCCCCCCCCATCTGTGCCGCTCTAAGTACATGGTGCCCCTCTGTGTGTGCCCCCCCCCCCCGATCTGTGCCCCGCCGATCTGTGCCGATCTCCTTCCTGCTCCTCTATCTCCTTCCTGGCATGCGATCCGCCCCCTGCATGAATTTTCTAGCCGCCCCTCCTGCGGCTGCCCCATTGTAGTCTGTACCCCCCGACCCCCCCATCCCTTCCAGCGCTGCCCCCGATTCCCCATTCTGTGTGTGATGGCGGCGGCTCCATTCCTGAGCCGCCGCCATCAGCTGAGAGTGTCAGCTCTATGCTGACACTCTCCTGTAACCCTATAGATGCTGCGGTTGCGGCATCCATGGGGTTAACAGAGGGAGGGAGCTCCCTCTCTCCACCATCGGGGCTGCAGCGCTGTGATTGCAGCACTCGATGGTTGCCATGGCAAAGGCGTCCAGTGCTGCCACCTACAGGCAATCTGGAAGTATTATACTTTGCAATGCAAGAGCATTGCAAAGTATAGTACAACTATCAGCCCCACTGGATCTTCAAGATCCAAGAGGGGACTGATAAATAAGTGAAAATAATAAAAGTAAAAATAAATCAATAAATAAATAAAAATGTAAATAAAAAAAGACATTGCCTTTTCCTATAAAAAAATAAAAAAATAAAATAAAATACACATATTAGGTGTCACCGCGTCCGTAACGACCGTCTCTATAAATATATCACATGATGGACCCCGTACGATAAACACCATAAAAATAAAAAAAACAGTGCCAAAAAAGCTATTTTTGTCACCTTACATCACAAAAAATGCAACAGCAAGCGATCAAAAAGGCTTATGACCCCCAAAATAGTACCAATCAAACTGTCACCTCGTCCCGCAGAAAAAATGATACCCTATTTAAGACAATCGCCCAAAAAATAAAAAAGCTATGGCTCTCAGACTATAGAGACCCTAAAACATCATTTTTTGGGTTTCAGAAATGCCATTATTGTGTAAAACTTAAATAAATAAGAAAAAGTATACATATTAGGTATTGCCACGTCCGTAACGATCTTCTCTATAAAACTATCACATGACCTAACTCCTCAGATGAACGCTGTAAAAATAAATAAATGAAAACTGTTCCAAAACAGCCAATTTTTGGGTCACCTTGCCCCATAAAGTGTAATAATGAATGATCAAAAAATCCTATGTACCCAAAAATGGTACCAATAAAAACCTCAACACTTTCTGCAAAAAACGAGCCCCTGCACAAGACGATCGGCAGAAAAATAAAAAACAAATGGCGTTCAGAAAACCAATCCAGCACAATCTACCTTCCAAAAACCGTACGGCATTCCTTTCCTTCTGCGCCCTGCCGTGTGCCCGTACAGCAGTTTACGACCACATGTGGGGTGTTTCTGTAAACCGCGGAATCAGGGTAATAAATATTGAGTTTTGTTTGGCTGTTAACCCTCAATGTGTTAAAGAAAAAATATATATAAAATGGAAAATCTGCCAAAAAAGTGAAATTTTTTAATTTCATCTCCATTTTCCTTTAATTCTTGTGGAACGCCTAAAGGGTTAACAAAGTTTGTAAAATCAGTTTTGAGTAACTTGAGGGGTGTAGTTTCTATAATGGGGTCATTTATGGGGGTTTCCACTATGTAAGCCCCACAAAGGGACTTCAGACCTGAACTGGTCCTTAAAAAGCGGGTTTTGGAAATTTTCTTAAAAATTGTAAGAATTGCTTCTAAACTTCTAAGCCTTCTAACGTCCTAAAAAAATAAAATGACATTTCCAAAATGATGCCAACATAAAGTAGACATATGGGGAATGTTAACTAATAAATTTTTTATTAGGTATCACTTTCTGTTTTAGAAGCAGAGAAATTGAAATTTGGAAAATTGTGAATTTTTCAAAATTTTGGGTAAATTTGGGATTTTTTCATAAATAAAGGTGAAATATATTGACTCAAATATATGACTATCATGAAGTACAATGTGTCACGAGAAAACAATCTCAGAATGGCGTGGATAAGTAAAAGTGTTCCAAAGCTATTACCACATAAAGTGACACATGTCAGATTTGTTAATTTTGACCTGGACACTGGGGCATCAATGACCCTTGGTCATGAAAGGGTTAAGCTAGAAATAAAGCTATAATTTTCTGGATTTTTAAAAACACCCTTTTTGTGCAAAATACACAATTTTACAGCCTTTGCTGCATCTGCAAGTGGGAAATTCAAGCGTTATATACAGCTGTCATATTCTGGCTTTGAAAAAATACTAATTTTTGGCAATAACCTTCATCTTGGGCCTCTGACGCATTTGTCAGTGTGCAATTTAAGCTAGAAATATAGCTATAATTTTCCAGGTTTTAAAAAACACCCTTTTTGGGCAAAATACACAATTTTACAGCCCTTGCTGCATCTGCACATGTGAATCGCAAGCATTATACAGTGGGGGAAATAATTATTTGACCCCTCACTGATTTTGTAAGTTTGTCCAATGACAAAGAAATGAAAAGTCTCAGAACAGTATCATTTCAATGGTAGGTTTATTGTAACAGTGGCAGATAGCACATCAAAAGGAAAATCGAAAAAATAACTTTAAATAAAAGATAGCAACTGATTTGCATTTCATTGAGTGAAATAAGTATTTGAACCCTCTAACAAAAAAAGACTTAATACTTGGTGGAAAAACCCTTGTTTGCAAGCACAGAGGTCAAACGTTTCTTGTAATTGATGACCAAGTTTGCGCACATTTTAGGAGGAATGTTGGTCCACTCCTCTTTGCAGATCATCTCTAAATCCCTAAGGTTTCGAGGCTGTCTCTGTGCAACTCTGAGCTTGAGCTCCCTCCATAGGTTTTCGATTGGATTAAGGTCCGGAGACTGACTAGGCCACTCCATGACCTTAATGTGCTTCTTCTTGAGCCACTCCTTTGTTGCCTTTGCTGTATGTTTTGGGTCATTGTCGTGCTGGAACACCCATCCACGACCCATTTTCAGTTTCCTGGCAGAGGGAAGGAGGTTGTCGCTCAGGATTTCACGATACATGGCTCCGTCCATTTTCCCGTTTATGCGAATAAGTTGTCCTGTGCCCTTAGCAGAAAAACACCCCCAAAGCAAAATGTTTCCACCCCCATGCTTGACGGTGGGGACGGTGTTTTGGGGGTCATAGGCAGCATTTTTCTTCCTTCAAACACAGCGAGTTGAGTTAATGCCAAAGAGCTCTATTTTGGTCTCATCAGACCACAGCACCTTCTCCCAGTCACTCTCTGAATCATTCAGGTGTTCATTGGCAAACTTCAGACGGGCCTGCACATGTGCCTTCCTGAGCAGGGGGACCTTGCGAGCCCTGCAGGATTTTAATCCATTGCGGTGTAATGTGTTTCCAATGGTTTTCTTGGTGACTGTGGTCCCTGCTAATTTGAGGTCATTAACTAACTCCTCCCGTGTAGTTCTAGGATGCTTTTTCACCTTTCTCAGAACCATTGACACCCCACGAGGTGAGATCTTGCGTGGAGCCCCAGAGCGAGGTCGATTGATGGTCATTTTGTGCTCCTTCCATTTTCGAACAATCGCACCAACAGTTGTCACCTTCTCTCCCAGCTTCTTGCTAATGGTTTTGTAGCCCATTCCAGCCTTGTGCAGGTCTACAATTTTGTCTCTGACATCCTTGGACAGCTCTTTGGTCTTTCCCATGTTGGAGAGTTTGGAGTCTGCTTGATTGATTGATTCTGTGGACAGGTGTCTTTTATACAGGTGACTAGTTAAGACAGGTGTCCTTAATGAGGGTGACTAATTGAGTAGAAGTGTCTAACCACTCTGTGGGAGCCAGAACTCTTAATGGTTGGTAGGGGTTCCAATACTTATTTCACTCAATGAAATGCAAATCAGTTGCTATCTTTTATTTAAAGTTATTTTTTCGATTTTCCTTTTGATGTGCTATCTGCCACTGTTACAATAAACCTACCATTGAAATGATACTGTTCTGAGACTTTTCATTTCTTTGTCATTGGACAAACTTACAAAATCAGTGAGGGGTCAAATAATTATTTCCCCCACTGTATATAGCTGTCATATTCTGTTAGTAAAAAAAAACACCCTTTTTGGGCAAAATATTTAATATTGCAGCCCTTGCTGCATCAATGATTGTTAAAAACAAGTTTGAAATACTTCAATAATTTTCTGGCTTTGGAAAAATACCCATTTTTGGCAATAACCTTCATCTTGGGCCTCTGCCGCATTAGTCAGTGTGCAAATTAAGCTAGAAATACAGCTATAATTTTGTGGGTTTTAATAAACACCCTTTTGGGTAAAAATACACAATTTTACAGCCTTTTCTGCATCTGCACATGTGAAATTCAAGCGTTTTATACAGCTGTCATATTTTGTTATTAAAAAAAACACAATTTTTGGGCAAAATACTTAATATTGCAGCTCTTGCTACATCTTTGATTGTTAAAAACAAGTTTGAAATACTTCAATAATTTCCTGTCTTTGAAAAAACACAAATTTTTGGCAATAACCTTCATCTTGGGCCTCTGAAGCATTAGTCAGTGTGCAATTTAAGCTAGCAATTTTACAGCCCTTGCTGCATCTGCACGTGTGAAATTCAAGGGTTATATACAGCTGTCATAATTTGTTAGTAAAACAAAAAACTTTAAAAAAAACACCCTTTTGTGCAAAAAAAAGCTGTCATATTTAGGGATGAGAGAACCCGAACTGTATTTTGTGTGTAACCCGAACATTTACGTAAAAGTCCGGGTTCGGGTTCGGTGTTCGGCGCTTTCTTAGCTCTTTTTGAAAGGCTGAAAAGCAGCCAATCAACAAGCGTCATACTACTTGCCCCAAGAGGCCATCACAGCCATGCCTACTATTGGCATGGCTGTGATTGGCCAGTGCAGCATGTGACCCAGCCTCTATTTAAGCTGGAGTCACGTAGCGCCGCACGTCACTCTGCTCTGATCAGTGTAGGGATAGGATGCAGCTGCTGCTGTTAGGGCCAGATTAGGCAGGGATTTACTCATCAAAAACACTTAAGCCCCTTTCACACAGGCGAGATTTCCGCGCCGGTGCAATGCGTGACGTGAACGCATAGCACCCGCACTGAATCCTGACCTATTCATTTCAATAAGGCTGCGTTCACACGGGCGAGATTTCCGCACGGGTGCAATGCGGTAAGTGAACGCATTGCACCCGCACTGAATCTTGACCCATTCATTTCAATGGGGCTGTTCAGATGAGCGATGATTTTCACGCATCACTTGTGCGTTGCGTGAAAATCGCAGCATGCTTTATATTCTGCGTTTTTCACGCAACGCAGGCCCCATAGAAGTGAATGGGGTTGCGTGAAAATCACAAGCATCCGCAAGCAAGTGTGGATGCGGTGCGATTTTCACGCATGGTTGCTAGGTGACAGTCTATTCACTGTATTATTTTCCCTTATAACATGGTTATAAGGAAAAATAATAGCATTCTGAAAACAGAATGCTTAGTAAAATAGCGCTGGAGGGGTTAAAAAAAAATAAACAAATTAACTCACCTTCTCCTCTTGATCGCGTAGTTCCCAGTCTCTTCTGATGAGCTGTCGGCTAAAGGACCTTTGGTGACGTCAGATCACATGCTCCAATCACATGGTCCATCACCGTTGTGATGGACCATGTGATTGGAGCATGTGATCTGACGTCATCACAGGTCCTAGCCTGTAGTTCATCATTAAAGAAGTAAAGAAGAGACCGGGAACTACGCGGAGGAGGTGAGTTATTTTTTTTATTTTTTTTTAACCCTCAATTGATCACCTACTATGCATTCTGTATTCAGAATGCTATTATTTTCCCTTATAACCATGTTATAAGGGAAAATAATACAATCTACACTACAACTAACCCAAACCTGAACTTCTGTGAAGAAGTTCGGGTCTGGGTACCACAGTCGGTTTTTTATCACGCGCGTGCAAAAAGCATTGCACCCGTGCGTTAAAAACTGAACATCGGAACGCAATCGCAGTCAAAACTGACTGCAATTGCATTCCTACTCGCGCGGGTTTGCCGCAATACACCGGGACGCACCCGGACCTAATCCGGACACGCCCGTGTGAACCCAGCCTTAGGCCTCTTTCACACGGCCGTTGCGGGAAAATGTGCGGGTGCGTTACGGGAACACCCGCGATTTTTCCGCGCGAGTGCAAAACATTGTAATACGTTTTGCACTCGCGTGAGAAAAATCTCGCGTGTTTTGTACCCAAACCCGAACTTCTTCACAGAAGTTCGCGCTTGGGATCGGTGTTCTGTAAATAGTAATTTTTTCCCTTATAACATGGCTATAAGGGAAAATAATAGCATTCTGAATACAGAATGCATAGTAAAACATCGCTGGAGGGGTTAAAAAAAATAAAAGAAAAATTTAACTCGCCTTAATCCACTTGTTCGCGGCCCGGCATCTCCTTCTGGCTTCATCTGATCTCCGTGCAGCAACAGGACCTGTGGTGACGTCATTCCGGTCATCACATGGTACGTCACATGATCTTTTACCATGGTGATTCACCATGGTAAAAGATCATGTGACGTACCATGTGATGACCGGAGTGACGTCATCAAAGGTCCTTGAACTATAATTAATGCTTCACCACAGGTCCTATTCAGTAAAGGGGACAGAAGGAGATGCCGGCATCGCGAACAAGTGGATTAAGGTGAGTTAAATGATTTTTTATTTTATTTTAACCCCTCCAGCGCTGTTTTACCTAGCATTCTGTAACCATGTTATAAGGGAAAATAATACTATTTACAGAACACCGATCCCAAGTCCGAACTTCTGTGAAGAAGTTCGGGTTTGGGTACCAAACACGCGCGATTTTTCTCACGCGAGTGCAAAACGCATTACAAGGTTTTGCACTCGCGCGGAAAAATCGCGGGTGTTCCCGCAACGCACCCGGACATTTTTCCGCAACGCCCGTGTGAAAGAGGCCTCACGCACGGTTGCTAGGAGACGATCGGGATGGAGACCCGAACCTTATTATTTTCCCTTATAACATGGTTATAAGGGAAAATAATAGCATTCTGAATACAGAATGCATAGTAAAACAGGGCTGGAGGGGTTAAAAAAAAATAAAAAGTCATTTAACTCACCTTTATCCACTTGCTCGCGTAGCCGGCATCTCCGTCTGACTCTTTTACTGTCTAGGACCTGTGGAGAGCATTAACTATAGTTTAAGGACCTGAGATGACGTCACTCCGGTCATCACATGGTACGTCACATGATCTTTTACCATGGTGATTCACCATGGTAAAAGATCATGTGACGTACCATGTGATGACCGGAGTGACGTCATCCCAGGTCCTTAAACTATAGTTAATGCTCTCCACAGGTCCTATACAGTTAAAGAGTCAGACGGAGATGCCCGGCATCGCGAGCAAGTGGATTAAGGTGAGTTAAATGATTTTTTATTTTTTTTAACCCCCTCCAGCCCTGTTTTACTTAGCATTCTGTATTCAGAATGCTATTATTTTCCCTTATAACCATGTTATAAGGGAAAATAATAAGGTTCGGGTCTCCATCCCGATCGTCTCCTAGCAACCGTGCGTGAAAATCGCACCGCATCCGCACTTGCTTGCGGATGCTTGCGATTTTCACGCAACCCCATTCATTTCTATGGGGCCTTCGTTACGTGAAAAACACACAAAGAGGAGCATGCTGCGATTTTCACGCAACGCAAAAGTGATGCGTGAAAATCACCGCTCGTGTGCACAGCCCCATAGAAATGAATGGGTCAGTATTCAGTGCGGGTGCAATGCGTTCACCTCCCGCATCGCATCCGCGCGGAATACTCACTCGTGTGAAAGGGGCCTTAGTCTGTGTACATGAGCGTTTTTTTTCACGCATCAGTTGTGCGTTGCGTGAAAAACGCAGCATGTTCTATATTCTGCATTTTTCACGCAGCCCTGGCCCCATAGAAGTGAATGGGGCTTCAGTGAAAAACGCATTGTATCCGCAAGCAAGTGCGGGTGCGATGCGTTTTTCACTTATGGTTGCTAAGAGATGTTGTTTGTAAACCTTCAGTTTTTTATCACGCGCGTGAAAAACGCATCAAAACGCATTGCGGAAAAAACTGAACAACTGAATGTAATCGCAGACAAAACTGACTGAACTTACTTGCAAAGTGGTGCGAGTTTCACTGAACGCACCCTGAACGCATCCGGCCCCAATCCGCAACGCCCGTGTGATAGGGGCCTTAGGCTGCGGGTGCAATGCGGTAGGTGAACGCATTGCACCCGCACTGAATCCGGACCCATTCATTTCAATGGGGCTGTTCAGATGAGCGATGATTTTCACGCATCACTTGTGCGTTGCGTGAAAATCGCAGCATGCTTTATATTCTGCGTTTTTCACGCAACGCAGGCCCCATAGAAGTGAATGGGGTTGCATGAAAATCGCAAGCACCCGCAAGCAAGTGCGGATGCGGTGTGATTTTCACGCATGGTTGCTAGGTGACAGTCTATTCACTGTATTATTATCCCTTATAACATGGTTATAAGGGAAAATAATAGCATTCTGAAAACAGAATGCTTAGTAAAATAGCGCTGGAGGGGTTAAAAAAATAAAAAAATTAACTCACCTTCTCCTCTTGATCGCGTAGTTCCCAGTCTCTTCTGATGAGCTGTCGGCTAAAGGACCTTTGGTGACGTCAGATCACATGCTCCAATCACATGGTCCATCACCGTGGTGATGTACCATGTGATTGGAGCATGTGATCTGACGACTTTATGAGTTCGGAGGAAGAGGCAGTGGTGAGACCGAGCCAACAGCGTAGCAAAAGAGCAGTGGGCAAAAGCAGAACACCCGCCGCCAAGAAAGTTCGCCTGCTACTGCCACCGCCACCTGGAACCGAGCACACCAAAGGCAGCTTCAAGGAGTTCCTTGGCGTGGAAGTTCTACAAACAATGTGCTGACGACAAGACCCGAGTGGTTTGCACGCTATGCCATCAGAGCCTGAAGCGAGGCATTAACGTTCTGAACCTTAGCACAACCTGCATGACCAGGCATCTGCATGCAAAGCATGAACTGCAGTGGAGTAAACACCTTAAAAACAAGGAACTCACTCAGGCTCCCCCTGCTACCTCTTCTGCTGCTGCCGCCTCGGCCTCTTCCTCCGCCTCGGGAGGAACGTTGGCACCTGCCGCCCAGCAAACAGAGGATGTACCACCAACACCACCACCGCCGTCACCAAGCATCTCCACCATGTCACACGGCAGCGTTCAGCTCTCCATCTTCCGCGTTCACATCCTGCCGCTGCTCGCCTGTCTGCGCTACAGCGTAACTTCGGCCTTCCCGCTCAACGCCTCATATGCGACGTGCCCACCAAGTGGAACTACACCTTGCACATGCTGGCCAGACTGTGCGAGCAGCAGCAGGCCGTAGTGGAGTTCCAGCTGCAGCACGCACGGGTCAGTTGCACTGCGGAACAGCACCACTTTACCACCAATGACTGGGCCTCCATGCGAGACCTGTGTGCCCTGTTGCGCTGTTTCGAGTACTCCACCAACATGGCCAGTGGCGATGACGCCGTTATCAGCGTTACAATACCACTTCTATGTCTCCTTGAGAAAAAACTTAGGGCGATGATGGAAGAAGGTGGCCCAGGAGGAGGAGGAAGAGGGGTCATTTTTAGCACTTTCAGGCCAGTCTCTTAGAAGTGACTCAGAGGGAGGTTTTTTGCAACAGCAGAGGCCAGGTACAAATGTGGCCAGCCAGGGCCCACTACTGGAGGACGAGGAGGATGAGGATAAGGAGGAGGTGGAGGAGGATGAGGATGAAGCATGTTCACAGCGGGGTGGCACCCAACGCAGCTCGGGCCCATCACTGGTGCGTGGCTGGGGGGAAACGGAGGACGATGACGATACGCCTCCCACAGAGGACAGCTTGTCCTTCCCTCTGGGCAGCCTGGCACACATGAGCGACTACATGCTGCAGTGCCTGCGCAATGACAGCAGAGTTGCCCACATTTTAACGTGTGCGGACTACTGGGTTGCCACCCTGCTGAAACCCCGGCACAAAGACAATGTGCCCACCTTACTTCCTGCACTGGAGCATGACAGGAAGATGCGCGAGTACAAGCGCACGTTGGTAGACGCGCTACTGAGAGCATTCCCAAATGTGACAGGGGAATAAGTGGAAGCCCAAGGCGAAGGCAGAGGAGGAGCAAGAGGTTGCCAACGCAGCTGTGTCACGGCCAGCTCCTCTGAGGGCAGGGTTAGCATGGCAGAGATGTGGAAAAGTTTTGTCACCACGCCACAGCTAACTGCACCACCACCTGATACGGAACGTGTTAGCAGGAGGCAGCATTTCACTAACATGGTGGAACAGTACATGTGCACACCCCTCCACGTACTGACTGAAGGTTCGGCCCCATTCAACTTCTGGGTCTTGTCCACGTGGCCAGAGCTAGCCTTTTATGAACGTGTATTCAGCACGGCAGGGGGCGTCCTTACAGACAAACGCAGCCGCCTATCCACAGCCAATGTGGACAAGCTGACGTTCATAAAAATGAACCAGGCATGGATCCCACAGGACCTGTCCATCCCTTGTGCAGATTAGACATTTATAACTACCTCCCCTTAACAATATATTCTTGTACTCCAGGGCACTTCATTCAATCCTCTTTTTTTGATTTTACCATTATATTGCGGGGCAACCCAAAGTTGAATGAACCTCTCCTCTGTCTGGGTGCCGGGGCCTAAATATCTGCCAGTGGCCTGTTCCAGTGGTGGGTGACATGCAGCCTGATTCTCTGCAATGGGACCTCTCTCCTCTGTCTGGGTGCCGGGGCCTAAATATTTGCCAGTGGCCTGTTCCAGTGGTGAGTGACATGCAGCCTCATTCTCTGCAATGGGACCTCTCTCCTCTGTCTGGGTGCCGGGGCCTAAATATCTGACAATGGCCTGTTCCAGTGGTGGGTGACGTGAAGCCTGATTCTCTGCTATGACATGAAGCCTGATTCTCTGCTATGGGACCTCTCTCCTCTGTCTGGGTGCCGGGGCCTAAATATCTGACAGTGGCCTGTTACAGTGGTGGGTAAAATGAAGCCTGATTCTCTGCAATGGGACCTCTCTCCTCTGTCTGGGTGCCGGGGCCTAAATATCTGACAATGGCCTGTTCCAGTGGTGAGTGACATAAAGCCTGATTCTCTGCTATGACATGAAGCCTGAGGCTCTGCTATGGGACCTATCTCCTCTGTCTGGGTGCCGGGGCCTAAATATCTGACAATGGCCTGTTCCAGTGGTGGGTGACGTGAAGCCTGATTCTCAGCTATGACATGAACCCTGATTCTCTGCTATGGGACCTCTATCCTCTGTCTGGGTGCCGGGGCCTAAATATCTGCCAGTGGCCTGTTCCAGTGGTGGGTGACATGAAGCCTGATTCTCTGCAATGGGACCTCTCTCCTCTGTCTGGGTGCCGGGGCCTAAATATCTGACAGTGGCCTGTTCCAGTGGTGGGTGACATGAAGCCTGATTCTCTGCAATTGGACCTCTCTCCTCTGTCTGGGTGCCAGGGAATAAATATCTGACAATGGCCTGTTCCAGTGGTGGGTGACGTGAAGCCTGATTCTCTGCTATGACATGAAGCCTGATTCTCTGCTATAGGACCTCTCTCCTCTGTCTAGGTGTCGGGGCCTAAATATCTGACAGTGGCCTGTTCCAGTGGTGGGTGACATGAAGCCTGATTCTCTGCTATGGGACCTCTCTTCTCTGTCTGGGTGACGGGGCCTAAATATCTGCCGTGGCCTGTTCCAGTGGTGGGTGACATGAAGCCTGATTCTCTGCAATGGGAACTCTTTTTTATTAGAAAAATACAAAACTTAACAGACAATAAAAAACAAAACAGAACAGCTTCTCAGCTGGCCCAGCCTCACTCATACTCACATTCATACCAATACCCTATAAAAACTATATACAAACTATATACAAATGCTAAAAAAAAAAGGAAATGAAACTTACTTAGCCGGTTCAGCTGTAAAACCCAAAAGGAAAAACTTGACTACTCGTCAAAACAAAAACGCAAATAAGACTAATAAAACAATAATAATAATAATAATAATAATAATAATAATAATAATAAAATAACCAAAATGTTTTTTTTTTTCCATCACCAAAATTTTTAATTTTTTATTTTTTTATTTATTTATTTATATTACCTTTTTATTAATATAACACATAAAGCAAAACAAACCTCTCCTCCCTAATCTAGCCCTAACCCCCACTACCTACTCCATCACCCTTCACCCATCACCCAAGGCTGACCTCCGCCTCACGTCTCTCTCGTGTCCGCATAGTCTGAGGCCAGCCCTACCTCCACCACCCACATCTAGCCCCTCGCCCCATGTCCACCCATGTCCGCATAGTCCAGGGCTAGATGCAGGCCTCCCACTTCAATACACACAAAAAACACTTAAAAGCACAAATAAAAGACCCCTTCCCTCACCCACCCAACCTAACTAGCCCCAACTCATTCTATCCTAATAAACAACATAAACAACATAATTATTTAACACACACTGCAAAATATTCTAATATACAGAACTACCCGAAAGCCCAAGCTCGGTCTCTGTAAGCCTTTCTTCAAAGCTCAACATCCCACAAAACAAAAATCTACGGTGAAAGCATCAGCCCACCACCAGGAAACGTATGACTAGGCTAGGGTACGCTAAAAGCAAAGCCTCTCCAGAGGAGAGAGGCCCTACTGGTACCCAGTCTCTCATACTCCAAAGAACGCACCTTCACCAGGTCACCCAGAATGTTCCTACATACCTCGTCCACTGGGAGGACTACTGATTTATGAAACTGGAGACGATACCCCTTTGGCCATCACTATATACTGGACTAATGAAATATATGGGATAGGGAGTGTATCCCAGATTTTATAATCAAGGCACCATCCGTTTAGTCTCTATTATGTATCTCCCAAATTTATTGATATAGATATTTTATAGATATGTCTTTTAAATTATATATTTTTATTAAAATAAATAATTTTTCTAGTTGTAAATATTATGTATTTATTTAAATATAAAAAAATTCTTTATATAAAAATATTGAGCGATGTATACTATGATGACCCACTTATACCATATAAGCAAGGTCTGCCAGTGACTTCATATTTTCCTGATTATCCCAGGTGATATGATAAAATTTGGCTATGGGATCATTCTGTACATGATTATTGATATATATTCTATTAATAGTAACAAACACATATATGCTACTAGGACGCATAACCTTTTAATATGCATTTGAAAGAAGAATTTGGTAAATGTGAGAACGCAATCAGCCTTTTTAAAAGCAACCCATCCAAGACATCAGGGACAAGTTAAAATTAATGTGGAGCCAAAAAACGCATGAACTTATAAAAAACCGCAGAGGAAACGCAAAGAAAACGCTACATGTTAAAAAGTGTTCCAGATCCACAAGATCCACTTCAGGGTTAACGGAGAGCCCAGTTGATAGCTAGATGAATAAAAGCCGGGCAGCCAGACAGTTCTTACTAAAGCCACTGAGGAAGAACTGTCTGGCTGCCCAGAGACCGAAAGCCCAAGCTCGGTCTCTGTAAGCCTTTCTTCAAAGCTCAACATCCCACAAAACAAAAATCTACGGTGAAAGCATCAGCCCACCACCAGGAAACGTATGACTAGGCTAGGGTACGCTAAAAGCAAAGCCTCTCCAGAGGAGAGAGGCCCTACTGGTACCCAGTCTCTCATACTCCAAAGAACGCACCTTCACCAGGTCACCCAGAATGTTCCTACATACCTCGTCCACTGGGAGGACTACTGATTTATGAAACTGGAGACGATACCCCTTTGGCCATCACTATATACTGGACTAATGAAATATAGGGGATAGGGAGTGTATCCCAGATTTTATAATCAAGGCACCATCCATTTAGTCTCTATTATGTATCTCCCAAATTTATTGATATAGATATTTTATAGATATGTCTTTTAAATTATATATTTTTATTAAAATAAATAATTTTTCTAGTTGTAAATATTATGTATGTATTTAAATATAAAAAAATTCTTTATATAAAAATATTGAGCGATGTATACTATGATGACCCACTTATACCATATAAGCAAGGTCTGCCAGTGACTTCATATTTTCCTGATTATCCCAGGTGATATGATAAAATTTGGCTATGGGATCATTCTGTACATGATTATTGATATATATTCTATTAATAGTAACAAACACATATATGCTACTAGGACGCATAACCTTTTAATATGCATTTGAAAGAAGAATTTGGTAAATGTGAGAACGCAATCAGCCTTTTTAAAAGCAACCCATCCAAGACATCAGGGACAAGTTAAAATTAATGTGGAGCCAAAAAACGCATGAACTTATAAAAAACCGCAGAGGAAACGCAAAGAAAACGCTACATGTTAAAAAGTGTTCCAGATCCACAAGATCCACTTCAGGGTTAACGGAGAGCCCAGTTGATAGCTAGATGAATAAAAGCCGGGCAGCCAGACAGTTCTTACTAAAGCCACTGAGGAAGAAGGTAGTCTAACCTTTGAAACGCGTCTGGCGTGGAAAGATAAAGTATTGGACCCTGGCAACGAACCGGCAAAACTAGAGAAAGCGCTTTCAGTGAACAAACTAGTTCCAGATTTATTGGCCATAAGTCTGGTAACCTACGGATAACATAACACAGCCGGTACCATCAAACTAGCTGTTTGGGCGATGAGAGAAACGCCCACTGCAAATGGAAGTGCAGACTGGGAACTAACTACGGCGAAAACAGAAAGAGACCTGTGACCTGTTACCGGACCTCCACGACAGCTAAAGCGGACCACATAGATCCGGGATATAACAGTAAGGCAGTCTCGTAATCTGTGCCTACAAGGTAAGCGTGCCTGCACTCACATTACAGACCGGACACTACTAATTGTGAGTATCAGTGCACCGCATGATACCTTAGAGAGTAACGAACATTTCTGGCATTGCAATCCTCTGCCAGTTGATTGCGTTCAGTCCATAGTGGCAAATTGAAACTATCGCTATTGCAACATTTGAATACAAAGTTATACCTACACGCAAGCGGCTACAGACTCATTAGTATTCTGCCGCTAACATCGGCGAACCTCTGCTGTTTGTGGGCAATACAAGAGATTCTGCAGCAAATGAATATTCACTTATTATTTTAAACACAGTAACACAACGCAATTTGATTTATCCTACAGGATTCTTATTCTTACTTTTGTTGAACAATTATTTACACAGATGGATCTGGATTAACCACAAGTGATTGTCTTTTTTCAGGATTCCGCCTTTTTTCTGGATTCCGCTTTTTACTTACCTTTTTTCCTTTCTTTATAATACCGGCACTTGGATATTAGGATTGTTCCTTAATATTAGCACATTGAGAATTTGTGTTTCTTCACACTTCGTATAGGTAGTAGTTATATTTGCTCAGATAACACTCCCGCACAGCGAGAGCCTCCATGCGTATCTAGATTGGACGGATCTGACCATTAGCAGCTCCATTCAACCTGCAACAGCTTATTGTGTATTCTTAGTGACCATCACTAGTTTCATATTTATTGTTTAGGATAATATTTATTGTTTAGTATAATTTTACGGTGTATTTTATTGTGTAGTGACAGGCCTGTATTTTTATATTGATTGAAGATATTAACTGATTGTTCCTAAATATATTCTTGAGTGGGAACCATCCTACCTATCTATATATCTATTTTATATATGTACTATTAATATTGTGATTAATAAATTTATCTGTTGGTTCCGGATATTAGAGTGCCCATCTTTTTCATTTGATATAATAAACAACATAAACAACATAATTATTTAACACACACTGCAAAATATTCTAATATACAGAACTACCCGAAAGCCCAAGCTCGGTCTCTGTAAGCCTTTCTTCAAAGCTCAACATCCCACAAAACAAAAATCTACGGTGAAAGCATCAGCCCACCACCAGGAAACGTATGACTAGGCTAGGGTACGCTAAAAGCAAAGCTTCTCCAGAGGAGAGAGGCCCTACTGGTACCCAGTCTCTCATACTCCAAAGAACGCACCTTCACCAGGTCACCCAGAATGTTCCTACATACCTCGTCCACTGGGAGGACTTTCTGCTGCGTTGAAACTAAGCACCGTGCATTCCACATGTAGAACCTAACCACTATACTGACTAAAAAACATGTGCACGGGTCCCTTCTACCAATGTCTCTGAGCACCCCATAAGCCCACTCCGCGTAGGAGAGGCTGGCTAGCCTAGGCCAGCCAATGGAAGCTCCCACCCGTTGGTATACCTCTGTATTAAAGGGACACTGAAGCAGGAAGTGATCCATACTTTCCAGTATGGAGCCACACTCCTCCCGGGGACAACCCCTTTCATCAGAGTTCCTGTACTTCAAGTTGTCCCTCACAAACAGCCTCCTGTGAAAGCAGCGTCAAGCCAAGTCCCAAAACTTCAAGGGGATCCTTGCAGAATTTAGCAACTGTAACCCCTTGTCTAGATCCCGGCTTGGGCAATCCCTGAGGGCCAGGGGCTTCTGGAAGTGGGACAACAAGACCCTCTCGTCAAGGGACCTCCTTGACAGAGTCCTGATCTCCCTCACCCCCAAACCCCACCGGCGGATCACCTTCAGAATCGGGGTGACGTAAGTCGGAAGATATCCGTGAGGCGTACGTAAGTCCTTCACTTGCCCTCCTGTCTCCCATTCCTGGAAGAAAGGCCGAAACCACCCCCGGCAGGAGACTACCCACGGAGAAGCCCTCTCCATCCAGAGGTTCGCCAGATTCGCTTTAACAAAGGTGTTTACAAGAAACACCACGGGGTTGACCATAGATAACCCCCCTAGTCTCCTCGTGCGGTAAGTCACTTCTCTCTTGATCAGGTTCAGTATATTCCCCCATAAGAGCTGGAAGAACAGACAATAAACCCTAGTCCAGAGAGGCTCTGGCAAGATACACATACTACCCAAATAGATAAGCAAAAGGAGTAAGTAGGCCTTGATCAGGTTTACCCTTTCCCTGAGGGTCAAAGACCAACCCTTTCACTGGTCGACCTTCTGAGCAGCGATCTAAAGCCTGTAGTCCCAATTTTGAGTGGGATAATCCCCATGGCCAAAATGGATGCCTAGGACTTTGGCTGACGACTTGGGCCCTGGGTGGGTGTCCGGGAGATCAAAAACTGGATCACCCCCTCCCAGTCAGAGACTCTCACACTTATCCCGATTGATCATGGACCCGGATGCCTCCGAGTAGCGATCCACTTCAGACATCACGTACTCCGCCTCCCCTCTCGAGGATACGAAAATGGTGACATCGTCAGCGTACGCTACTACCCTCAGAGTGGTTTCCGGCGCCGCCCGATCCATCCCAACTCCCGCCATTGGTCCACGATCGATCCGCTTAAGAAAGGGATCAATCGCGAACACGTATAAAAGCGGGCTCAAAAGACAACCCTGGCGGACGCCAGACCCAACCTCAAAAGAGCAGCCAGACCAACCGTTCACAAGCGGGAAACTCTCTGCCCCTGCATACAAGATCTTTACCCAATCGACAAACCCCCCCCGGCAGGCCATACTTCAGAAGGACCGACCAGAGGTACTCATGGTTCACCCGATCAAATGCCTTTGCTTGATCTAAGGACAGCATGTACCCCCTCCAGTAGCCTGCTCTACTTTGTTCCACTGCCTCTCGGACACTGAGTACAGCACTAAAAGTGCTGCGGCCTGGAACCAAGCAATGCTGAGCCACCGAAAGGAGTTGGGGTGCAAATTTTACCAGCCTATTAAAAAGTATCTTGGCCAGAATCTTTCTGTCCGTATTAAAAAGTGCTATGGGACGCCAGTTCTCAATACGGCTCGGATCTTTACCCTTTGATAGAAGGATCAGAGCTGACCTCCTCATTGACCGAGGCAGAGTGCCCGAGGATAAACACTCATTGAATACCTCAGTCAAGAGGGGACATAAAGAGTCCTTAAAGGTCTTATAAAACTCGGATGTTAAGCCATCTGGGCCTGGCGACTTCTTCAGAGCTAACCCTTCCACCGCCAGGATAACTTCCTCCTTCCTGATCTCTTCTACTAAACCGTCAAAAGAGAGGTGAGCTCCTGACTCAGGGGTGACCCCAGCCAGGAAAGCCGACATCCTGTCCCGATCCAGATCCCTCCTCCCCAAGAGGCATGAGTAAAAGGATTTAACGACTTCCAGGATCCCTGATCTGGACCTGCTCAGAGATCCCGTACTATCGACCAGTCCTGTTATTAACTTACTCTTCACTGACATCTTACAATTTCTGTAGGGGTCGGGCGAGCGGTACCTCCCGAAGTCCCTCTCAAAAACTAAAGATGTGTGCCTATCATACTGGCACCTCTTGAGCAAAGATTTCACCCTGGAGATATCCTCTCGGCTACCACCACTCGAGACCTGATGCTGGAGTCTCCTCCTCAGACCCTGATACAGGCGGTACCTGTCCAGGGACCTGAGGCTCGAGAGCCGGCGGAAGAACTTTGCAGCTCGATCTTTGACTATCTCCCACCACTCTGACTTAGTATCACAGAGATCCAGTAAAGGTACCTGACTCTGAAGGAAGTCCTCAAAGGATTGTCTCACCTCTGCTTCCTCCAAGACACCCGAATTCAGCTTCCAATAACCTCTTCCCATTTGGGGGGATTCTGAAATATTCAGAGAAAAGATAATCAAACAGTGATCGGAGAATTCCACCTCCACAACCCTTAAGGGCGAAAAGGTAGCCTCCTCCTTCAAATAAAACCTATCTATTCTAGACCTGATCTGACTACCTCTATAGAAAGTGAAACCCCCGTGGCCTGAGGTATGCCTAATGTGGACATCCTCCAGATGAGCCTCACTAGCTACTCTGTTCAGAAAAATACTATCATAAGTCAGCTGGTTTCTGGTGCCTCCCCTGTCTTAAAGCCTTGTGACAGTATTAACCGCATCCGGACCGCCTAATGCAGGATCGAGTTCCGGAGGCGGCAGCCCTGCGCAGAGTCACGCATATATGCGTCATCTCGCGAGACGCGAGATTTCCTGTGAACGCGCGCACACAGGCGCGCGCGTTCACAGGATCGGAAGGTAAGCGAGTGGATCTCCAGCCTGCCAGCGGCGATCGTTCGCTGGCAGGCTGGAGATGTGATTTTTTTTAACCCCTAACAGGTATATTAGACGCTGTTTTGATAAAAGCGTCTAATATACCTGCTACCTGATCCTCTGGTGGTCCCTTTTGTTTGGATCGACCACCAGAGGACACAGGTAGCTCAGTAATAAGTAGCACCAAACACCACACTACACTACACCCCCCCCCCCCCGTCACTTATTAAACCCTTATTCACCTCTGATCACCCCATATAGACTCCCTGATCACCCCCCTGTCATTGATCACCCCCCTGTCATTGATCACCCCCCTGTAAGGCTCCATTCAGACGTCCGTATAATTTTTACGGATCCACTGATACATGGATCGGATCCGCAAAACACATACAGACGTCTGAATGGAGCCTTACAGGGGGGTGATCAATGACGGGGGTGATCACCCCATATAGACTCCCTGATCACGCCCCTGTCATTGATCACCCCCTGTCATTGATCACCCCCCCTGTAAGGCTGCATTCAGATGTCCGTATGTTTTTTACAGATCCACGGATACATGGATCGGATCCGCAAAACACATACAGACGTCTGAATGGAGCCTTACAGGGGGGTGATCACCCCATATAGACTCCCTGATCACCCCCCTGTCATTGATCACCCCCTTGTAAGGCTCTATTCAGACGTCCGTATTATTTTTACGGATCCACTGATACATGGATCGGATCCGCAAAACACATACGGACGTCTGAATGGAGCCTTACAGGGGGGTGATCAATGACAGGGGGTGATCACCCCATATAGACTCCCTGATCACCCCCCTGTCATTGATCACCCCCCTGTCATTGATCACCCCCCTGTAAGGCTGCATTCAGATGTCTGTATGTTTTTTACGGATCCACGGATACATGGATCGGATCCGCAAAACACATACGGACATCTGAATGGAGCCTTATAGGGGGGTGATCAATGACAGGGGGGTGATCACCCCATATAGACTCCCTGATCACCCCCCTGTCATTGATCACCCCCCTGTCATTGATCACCCCCCTGTAAGGCTGCATTCAGATGTCCGTATGTTTTTTCCGGATCCACGGATACATGGATCGGATCCGCAAAACACATACGGACATCTGAATGGAGCCTTATAGGGGGGTGATCAATGACAGGGGGGTGATCACCCCATATAGACTCCCTGATCACCCCCCTGTCATTGATCACCCCCCTGTCATTAATCACCCCCCTGTAAGGCTCCATTCAGACTTTTTTTGGCCCAAGTTAGCAGATTTTTTTTATTTTTTTCTTACAAAGTCTCATATTCCACTAACTTGTGTCAAAAAATAAAATCTCACATGAACTCACCATACCCCTCACGGAATCCAAATGCGTAAAATTTTTTAGACATTTATATTCCAGACTTCTTCTCACGCTTTAGGGCCCCTAGAATGCCAGGGCAGTATAAATACCCCACATGTGACCCCATTTCGGAAAGAAGACACCCCAAGGTATGAGCTGAGGGGCATATTGAGTCCATGAAAGATTGAAATTTTTGTCCCAAGTTAGCGGAAAGGGAGACTTTGTGAGAAAAAATAAATAAAAATCAAATTCCGCTAACTTGTGCCAAAAAAAAATATATTTCTATGAACTCGCCATGCCCCTTATTGAATACCTTGGGGTGTCTTCTTTCCAAAATGGGGTCACATGTGGGGTATTTATACTGCCCTGGCATTTTAGGGGCCCTAAAGCGTGAGAAGAAGTCTGGGATCCAAATGTCTAAAAATGCCCTCATAAAAGGAATGTGGGCCCCTTTGCGCATCTAGGCTGCAAAAAAGTGTCACACATCTGGTATCGCCGTACTCAGGAGAAGTTGGGCAATGTGTTTTGGGGTGTCATTTTACATATACCCATGCTGGGTGAGATAAATATCTTGGTCAAATGCCAACTTTGTATAAAAAATGGGAAAAGTTGTCTTTTGCCGAGATATTTATCTCACCCAGCATGGGTATATGTAAAAAGACACCCCAAAACACATTGCCCAACTTCATCTGAATACGGCGATACCACATGTGTGACACTTTTTTGCAGCCTAGGTGGGCAAAGGGGCCCACATTCCAAAGAGCACCTTTCGGATTTCACAGGTCATTTACCTACTTACCACACATTAGGGCCCCTAGAATTCCAGGGCAGTATAACTACCCCACAAGTGACCCCATTTTGGAAAGAAGACACCCCAAGGTATTCCGTGAGGGGCATGGCGAGTTCCTAGAATTTTTTATTTTTTGTCACAAGTTAGCGGAAAATGATGACAAAGTTTCATATTCCACTAACTTGTGACAAAAATAAAATCTTCTATGAACTCACTATGCCCATCACGAAATACCTTGGGGTGTCTTCTTTCCAAAATGGGGTCACTTGTGGTGTATTTATACTGCCCTGGCATTTTAGGGGCCGAATGCGTGAGAAGTGGTTTGAAATCAAAATCTGTAAAAAATGGCCGGTGAAATCTGAAAGGTGCTCTTTGGAATGTGGGCCCCTTTGCCCACCTAGGCTGCAAAAAAGTGTCACACATCTGGTATCCCCGTACTCAGGAGAAGTTGGGCAATGTGTTTTGGGGTGTCTTTTTACATATACCCATGCTGGGTGAGAGAAATATCTTGGCAAAAGACAACTTTTCCCATTTTTTTTATACAAAGTTGGAATTTGACCGAGATATTTATCTCACCCAGCATGGGTATATGTAAAATTACACCCCAAAACACATTGCCCAACTTCTTTTGAGTACGGAGATACCACATGTGTGACACTTTTTTGCAGCCTAGGTGGGCAAAGGGGCACACATTCCAAAGAGCACCTTTCGGATTTCACCGGCCATTTTTTACAGATTTTGATTTCAAACTACTTTGCACGCATTTGGGCTCCTAAAATGCCAGGGCAGTATAACTACCCCACAAGTGACCCCATTTTGGAAAGAAGACACCCCAAGGTATTTCGTGATGGGCATAGTGAGTTCATGGAAGTTTTTATTTTTTGTCACAAGTTAGTGGAATATGAGACTTTGTAAGAAAAAAAAATAATAAAAAATCATAATTTTCCGCTAACTTGTGACAAAAAATAAAAAATTCTAGGAACTCGCCATGCCCCTCAAGGAATACCTTGGGGTGTCTTCTTTCCAAAATGGGGTCAATTGTTTGGTAGTTATACTGCCCTGGCATTCTAGGGGCCCTAATGTGTGGTAAGTAGTTGGAAATCAAAATCTGTAAAAAATGGCCGGTGAAATCCTAAAGGTCCTCTTTGGAATGTGGGCCCCTTTGCCCACCTAGGCTGCAAAAAAGTGTCACACATGTGGTATCTCCGTACTCAGGAGAAGTTGGGCAATGTGTTTTGGGGTGTCATTTTACATATACCCATGCTGGGTGAGAGAAATATCTTGGCAAAAGACAACTTTTCCCATTTTTTTATACAAAGTTGGCATTTGACCAAGATATTTATCTCACCCAGCATGGGTATATGTAAAATACAACCCCAAAACACATTGCCCAACTTCTCCTGTGTACGGAGATACCACATGTGTGACAATTTTTTGCAGCCTAGGTGAGCAAAGGGGCCCACATTCCAAAGAGCACCTTTCAGATTTCACCGGCCATTTTTTATAGATTTTGATTTCAAACTACTTACCACACATTAGGGCCCCTAGAATGCCAGGGCAGTATAACTACCCCACAAGTGACCCCATTTTGGAAAGAAGACACCCCAAGGTATTTGCTGATGGGCATAGTGAGTTCATAGAAGTTTTTATTTTATGTCACAAGTTAGTGGAATATGAGACTTTGTAAGAAAAAAAAAAATCATAATTTTCCGCTAACTTGTGACAAAAAATAAAAAGTTCTATGACCTCACTATGCCCATCAGCGAATACCTTAGGGTGTCTACTTTCCGAAATGGGGTAATTTGTGGGGTTTTTCTACTGTCTGGGCATTGTAGAACCTCAGGAAACATGACAGGTGCTCAGAAAATCAGAGCTGCTTCAAAAAGCGGAAATTCACATTTTTGTACCATAGTTTGTAAACGCTATAACTTTTACCCAAACCATTTTTTTTTACCCAAACCATTTTTTTTTATCAAAGACATGTAGAACAATAAATTTAGAGAAAAATTTATATATGGATGTCGTTTTTTTTTGCAAAATTTTACAACTGAAAGTGAAAAATGACATTTTTTTGCAAAAAAATCGTTAAATTTCGATTAATAACAAAAAAAGTAAAAATGTCAGCAGCAATGAAATACCACCAAATGAAAGCTCTATTGGTGAGAAGAAAAGGAGGTAAAATTCATTTGGGTGGTAAGTTTCATGACCGAGCAATAAACGGTGAAAGTAGGGTAGGTCAGAAGTGTAAAAAGTGGCCTGGTCATTAAGGGTGTTTAAGCTAGGGGGGCTGAAGTGGTTAAAGTCCCCACCAAAAACCACCTGCCGGCTTGTAAAAAGGAAAGGCTTAATCCTCATAAAGAGACATTTCCTGTCCCACCTGGACTGGGGCCCGTAGATATTGATCAGGCGCAGTTCCTGTCCCTTCATGAGGCTATCCAAGATCAAACACCTCCCCATTTCTAATTCAATTACTCGTCGGCATTCTACTGGTGCGGTAAAAAGGACCGCCACTCCGCTATACGACTCAGCCGCAAGAGACCAGTAGGAGGGCCCCGGTCTCCACTCCCTCTTGGCTTTATAAATCGCTGCCAAATCTGGCAGCCTGGTCTCTTGCAAAAACAAAATGTCAGCTTCAACACGGCTTTGAAAATCGAAGGCTGTGAAACGAGCCGCATCCGACTTAATGCTGGCGACATTAATGGTCGCCAGAGTCAGCAGAGCGGGTACCGCCATAAAGAGTAATTAACGGCCTTCATCCCATCCTTCTCCTCCCTCCCGGGGCTGCCTTCTAGAGCAGCATGACCTCTCTTGAGGGAGATAGTGGTATCCATCTCTACCACCACCTCCCTCTGCTCACCACTCTTGACTTTCTCAGTCTCAGGGCCCGGTTTTGCCACCCCTCCTGAGGACCTTGCATCCCCACCAGAGGGGGGCGCAGGGCCCCCTGAAGGCTCTCCCTCCTTTGCCCCCGGCCCCTCACCTTTAACCCCCTCCTCAGCAGAGGAGGCAGAGGTCTCATCCAAGATGAGGTACCGGTTGGAGAGCTCCAGAGGGGAGCCGGTTACACCTTCCCTGGCAATTTTGGTCGGGCTAGATCTTTTTTTAGTACCCTGTTTCCGTCTACTTTGAGTCTCTTTGGCCCGATCCAGTCTCTCAATCTCCTCCTCCAGCTCGCTGCTCCCTAGGGTCTCGAATTCAAGAGGGGCAGTCGTTTGGGAAGGAGCGGGCATCACCCCAGGACGGGGTTCTTCCCCTTCCCTCTCCGCCTGACGCCTCTCTCTCCGCCTCTGCCGGGACGGGTTGTTCTGGTTCCTCACTGACCCCTTAACTCCACTGCCTTTGCCAGCACTCGCCTCAGCCGAAGGGACCTCCCGGCCCGCTCCTGCATGAGCTCGGGCCGCATTGGCCTCAGAGAGAGGACAGCGACTGAAGGGGTGCCCAAGCTCCCCACACAGGTTGCATCTAATCTCCTCACAAGATGCAGCTAGATGACCTGTCTCCCCACACAACACGCACTTCTGCACTTGGCAGCTGGCGCTGAAGTGTGTGGGGCTGCTGCACTTGTGACAGAGCTTAGGCTGCCCCCTGTAGAAAACCAAGATCCTGTCTCGGCCAATAAAGGCAGATGATGGAATGTGGGAAACTGTACTGCCCAGACGCTTAAGCTTGATATTAAACATCCAGGCACCCGACCAAATGCCAAACTCGTCCAGGTTTTTAGCTGGTAGTCCCTGGACCTCTCCGTACCTACCCAGCCAGTTCATGATGTCAATACAAGAGAGCAACTCGTTATGGGTCAGCACAGTCACTCTCTTGACCTCACTCTGGCGGGTTATCGCTTTTGCAACGAAACCACGCCAGTCCGGCATGTTCTTCACCAGCTCATATCCGGACCAGAAGAGCTCAAGCCCCTCCGGCCGGACAAAGCTGATGTCAAACTCCTTGGAGCCAAAAGGATGGATCAAGGCAAAGATGTCGGTTGCCTTGAAACCCATCCCAAGCAGGAGCACCACTACCCTCTTCCTAGTAGGGCAAGCTTCATCGCTACTCCACTTGAGACAGACCACATTCCGTCTGGCTCCAGGGCCGGTTGTGGGTGAAGACCAGGTGGTCTCGCCCCTGTTCTGTTCTTGGAAGGCCCGAACGCCATGTCTGTTGAACCAGAATGAACATTCCACCTTCTTCCCCTCTACGGAAAAGGAGCTCTCCCCCTTTTTGAGGGCCTCCAGCAGTCGCCGCTGCAAGTCACCATTACCAGACCCTGAGAGTGAGGAAGCCAAAGCTTCTGCCAGGCGCCACGGACGCAGGAGGGGCAGCAGAACTGGCTCCCCCCCCCACCTGTTACAACTGTCACGCCGGACCCCCCTGAGGGGGGCACACGGGGGGACCCCACCACTCTTACAGCGGACGGCCTGCCCCCCTCCCCCCCCCACAGGATCCGGGACAATAGCCCCAACATTAAACATCTCAATACTTTTATCACCTTCACCCAGGGGACCCACCTCTGCGGTGGCCATCACTATTTCATTGTCCCCCCCACACATACTGCTGGACCAGTGGGGATAATAGGAACCTCTGGTGCGATTGGCAGCACAGCCTCAGCCTCCACAGCTTTTGTGGCTGTATCCTCGGCCTCATTGGCTGGCAGGTGTATTTGCGCCCCTGTTACAATCCTCCTCACCCGCCCTGTACCAGGGGAGGATTGAGGGGATGCAGCAGAGTCCACCGCCCTAAAAACTTTATATGCTGTGGCCAGTTTTTTCCCAGACTTTTTGGCAGGTTTCATTGTTTTCCCTTTTCCTTTATTGTCCTGTCTGTTGTGTCTTGCTGGACTTTTCCTTCCTGCTGCCTGCAGCCGGCTTGTGGCACCTCTGCACCCAGCCACACACACTTCAGCCACCGGGATCCCGCTCCGCCCACCCTCGCCCACAGACATTCCTATGGGCGTGTCCACAGGTGCCCCCGCTGCCCCCAACACAGGCGCAGCGGAGCCACCAAGGGCAGGTAAAGCAGGGGACCCGATATCAACTGCAACAGGGGGGGCGATGGCATCTGGCGGGGACACCTGACACTCGGCCACGCCCCCCCTTCTCTGCCGAAACCTTCCTGTCTAGCTCCTCCCTCTCTTCGCCGTCCTCGCTACCGCAAGCGAGGACGGCGTTCGACGCCATCTTAGCTCCTTTCCTCTCCCCACTCCCGCGCTCCGGTACCACTACAGAGACCGTGCTAGGGGGGTTAGTGGGTGCTGCATCCCGAGTCGACCCTGCAGTCGGCCCGGAAAACAGCTGGTGAGGCACATACACATATCTCACCTCTAGTGAAGTCTTCTTTGCCTTGTTATGATTTTTGCCTATTGGATCCTCCTCCAACAGATCGTCACCAAAAACAAACCCTTCTTCTCGGATTCTTAGGGATTCCAGGTGACGGATCTCCTCCATCAGCTAACCGCCTGGGTTTCTCTCGCTGTAGTCCTCCTCTGAACTCGCGGGGGGCAGATTCGTTTGCTGGCATCTCTGCCCCGCTGGCAGGCTTGCTTCCAGAGTCTGCTCCCCCAGGTCTTCCTCTGGCTCTTCCTCCCAGGACTGCCTTGCCTGGGCCATCTCAGAAAACCTTTCCTCATTCTTTAGCTTCTCTTGAAAGGGGCCACTACCCTTCAGGATAACCATCCTTCTTGCTTCTTGTAGTTGTATCTCTTCTTTTAGGTTTTTAATCCTGGCCGAAATCTCTGGCCTCTTAATCTTGGAGGCTTTATTTGCCTTGACTCTTTCTAGCTTTAACTCATTCCTGAGTCTTTTTAGCAGCTTTCCAGTTTCTTCATACTCCCGGAGGTAGGCCGTGATACGGGAGCTGTATGTGGTGACTGCCTCCTGAGGCCTCATGTTGCCCCAGTCAGCTTCCACCGCTCCCAGCCCACCTCCAGGAGCACTCCACTCGCCTCTCCACTCGCCTCTTGGAGGGTTACTGTCCACCCTCCCGGACTGGCTGGTGGTCTTCACAGCATCACCCCTAGGGGCCACAGGGGACGCCTCCACATGACCCCTGCTTGACCTTCTGACCCCTGGAGCGGAAGATGGAGCAGAGGCCAGTAACTCGCCTCCCCTACCTCCCGCCGGCTTAACCCGGGAAGCAGGATCCTGGGCCTTGCCTGAGCGCATAGCCCAGGCCCCTACCAGCTCCCTAGGGAGAGGCAGGGCCTGGGCTGGGGAGAAAGGTGGAAAACCTCCCCACAAGCCTGGTCCCTCCCAGGGGATTAAGGTGATGAAAAATCTCCCTAGGGCCTTAACAAGGTGGAAGTCTCCTGGAGCTGCTGCACACACACCTTCTACCTCAGCTGCAGGAAACAGACACGCCCATGCCTGATTCTCTGCAATGGGACCTCTCTCCTCTGTCTGGGTGCCGGGGCCTAAATATCTGACAGTGGCCTGTTCCAGTGGTGGGTGACATGAAGCCTGATTCTCTGCAATGGGATCTCTCTCCTCTTTCTGGGTGCCGGGGCCTAAATATCTGACAATGGCCTGTTCCAGTGGTGGGTGACGTGAAGCCTGATTCTCTGCTATGACATGAAGCCTGATTCTCTGCTCTGGGACCTTTCTCCTCTGTCTGGGTGCCGGGGCCTAAATATCTGACAATGGCCTGTTCCAGTGGTGGGTGACGTGAAGCCTGATTCTCTGCTATGACATGAAGCCCGATTCTCTGCTAAGGGACCTCTCTCCTCTGTCTGGGTGCCGGGGCCTAAATATCTGACAGTGGCCTGTTACAGTGGTGGGTGACATGAAGCCTGATTCTCTGCAATGGGACCTCTATCCTCTGTCTGGGTGCCGGGGCCTAAATATCTGACAGTGGCCTGTTCCAGTGGTGGGTGACATGAAGCTTGATTATCTGCAATGGGATCTCTCTCCTCTGTCTGGGTGCCGGGGCCTAAATATCTGACAGTGGCCTGTTCCAGTGGTGGGTGACATGAAGCCTGATTCTCTGCAATGGGACCTCTCTCCTCTGTCTGGGTGCCGGGGCCTAAATATCTGACAATGGCCTGTTCCAGTGGTGGGTGACGTGAAGCCTGATTCTCTGCTATGACATGAAGCCTGATTCTCTGCTCTGAGACCTCTCTCCTCTGTCTGGGTGCCGGGGCCTAAATATCTGACAATGGCCTGTTCCAGTGGTGGGTGACGTGAAGCCTGATTCTCTGCTATGACATGAAGCCTGATTCTCTGCTATGGGACCTCTCTCTTTTGTCTGGGTGCCGGGGCCTAAATATCTGACAGTGGCCTGTTCCAGTGGTGGGTGACATGAAGCCTGATTCTCTGCAATGGGACCTCTCTCCTCTGTCTGGGTGCCGGGGCCTAAATATCTGACAATGGCCTGTTCCAGTGGTGGGTGACGTGAAGCCTGATTCTCTGCTATGACATGAAGCCTGATTCTCTGCTCTGAGACCTCTCTCCTCTGTCTGGGTGCCGGGGCCTAAATATCTGACAATGGCCTGTTCCAGTGGTGGGTGACGTGAAGCCTGATTCTCTGCTATGACATGAAGCCTGATTCTCTGCTATGGGACCTCTCTCCTCTGTCTGGGTGCCGGGGCCTAAATATCTGACAGTGGCCTGTTCCAGTGGTGGGTGACATGCAGCCTGATTCTCTGCAATGGGACCTCTCTCCTCTGTCTGGGTGCCGGGGCCTAAATATCTGACAGTGGCCTGTTCCAGTGGTGGGTGACATGCAGCCTGATTCTCTGCAATGGGACCTCTCTCCTCTGTCTGGGTGCCGGGGCCTAAATATCTGACAGTGGCCTGTTCCAGTGGTGGGTGACATGAAGCCTGATTCTCTGCTATGACATGATGCCTGATTCTCTGCTATGGGACCTCTATCCTCTGTCTGGGTGCCGGGGCCTAAATATCCGATAGTGGCCTGTTCCAGTGGTGGGTGACATGAAGCCTGATTCTCTGCTATGGGACCTCTCTCCAATTGATATTGGTTAATTTTTATTTATTTTATTTTTATTTTTATTAATTTCCCTATCACATTTGTTTGCAGGGGATTTACCTACATTTTGCTGCCTTTTTCAGCCCTCTAGCCTTTTCCTGGGCTGTTTTACAGCCTTTTTAGTGCCGAAAAGTTCGGGTCCCAATTGACTTAAATGGGGTTCGGGGCAAAGTTCGGGTCGAGTTCGGATCCCGAACCCGAACATTTCCGGGAAGTTCGGCCGAACTTCTCGAACCCGAACATCCAGGTGTTTGCTCAACTGTAGTCATATTCTGTTATTTTACAGCCCTTGCTGCATCTGCACATGTGAAATTCAAGCGTTATATACAGCTGTAATATTCTGATAGTAAAAAAAAACACCCTTTTTGGGCAAAATACTTAATATTGCAGCCCTTGCTACATCTGTGATTGTTAAAATCAAGTTTGAAATACTTCAATAATTTTCTGTCTTTAAAAAACACCCATTTTGGCAATAACCTTCATCTTGGGACTCTGCCGCATTAGTCAGTGCACAATTTAAGCTAGAAATAAAGCTATAATTTTCCAGGTTTTAAAAAACACAATTTTTGGGCAAAATACACAATTTTACGGCCCTTGCTGCATCTGCACATGTGAATCTTAAGCATTATATATAGCTGTCATATTCTGTTAGTAAAAAAAAACACCCTTTTTGGACAAAATATTTAATATTGCAGCCCTTGCTGCATCAATGATGGTTAAAAACAAGTTTGAAATATTTCGATAATTTTCTGGCTTTGAAAAAACACCCATTTCTTGGAATAACCTTCATCTTGGGCCTTTGCCGCATTAGTCAGTGTGCAATTTGAGCTAGAAATACAGCTATAATTTTCTGGATTTTTAAAAACACCCATTTTGTGCAAAATACACAATTTTACAGCCCTTGCTGCATCTACACATGTGAAATACAAGTGTTATATACAGCTGTCATATTCTGTTTGTAAAAAAAAAAACACCCTTTTTAGGCAAATACTTAATATTGCAGCCCTTGCTGCATTCGTGATTGTTAAAAACATGTTTGAAATACTTCAATAATTTTATAGCTTTAAAAAAACACCCATTTTTGGCAATAACCTTCATATTGGGCCTCTGCCGCATTAGTCAGTGTGCAATTTAAGCTAGAAAAACAGCTATAATTTTCTAGGTTTTAAAAAACACACTTTTTGTGCAAAATACACAATTTTACAGCCCTTGCTGCATCTGCACATGTGAATCTCAAGCATTATATATAGCTGTCATATTCTGTTAGTAAAAAAAAAACACTCTTTTTGGGCAAAATATTTAATATTGCAGCCCTTGCTGCATCAATAATTGTTAAAAACAAGTTTGAAATACTTCAATAATTTTCTGGCTTTGGAAAAACACCCATTTTTGCCAATAACCTTCATCATTGGCCTCTGCCGCATTAGTCAGTGTGCAAATTAAGCTAGAAATACAGCTATAATTTACTGGGTTTTAATAAACACCCTTTTGGGGAAAAATGCACAATTTTACAGTCTTTTCTGCATCTGCACAAGTGAAATTCAAGCGTTTTATACAGCTGTCATATTCTGTTATTAAAAAAACACAATTTTTGGGCAAAATACTTAATATTGCAGCTCTTGCTACATCTTTGATTGTTAAAAACAAGTTTGAAATACTTCAATAATTTCCTGTCTTTGAAAAAACACTCATTTTTGGCAATAACCTTCATCTTGAGCCTCTGAAGCATTAGTCAGTGTGCAATTTAGGCTACCAATTTTACAGCCCTTGCTGCAGCTGTCATATTCTGTTATTTTACAGCCCTTGCTGCATCTGCACATGTGACATTCAAGGGTTATATACAGCTGTAATATTCTGATAGTAAAATAAACACCCTTTTTGGGCAAAATACTTAATACATCTGTGATTGTTAAAATCAAGTTTGAAATACTTCAATAATTTTCTGTCTTTAACCACCTCCGGACCGCCTAACGCAGGATCGCGTTCCGGAGGTGGCAGCGCTGCGCACAGTCACGCATATACGCGTCATCTCGCGAGACGCGAGACTTCCTGTGAACGCGCGCACACAGGCGCGCGCGCTCACAGGAACGGAAGGTAAGAGAGTTGATCTCCAGCCTGCCAGCGGCGATCGTTCGCTGGCAGGCTGGAGATGTGTTTTTTTTAACCCCTAACAGGTATATTAGACGCTGTTTTGATAACAGCGTCTAATATACCTGCTACCTGGTCCTCTGGTGGTCCCCTTTGTTTAGATCGACCACCAGAGGACACAGGTAGCTCAGTAAAGTAGCACCAAGCACCACTACACTACACTACACCCCCCCCGTCACTTATTAACCCCTTATTAGCCCCTGATCACCCCTAATCACCCCTGATCACCCCATATAGACTCCCTGATCACCCCCCTGTCATTGATTACCCCCCTGTCATTGATCAACCCCCTGTAAAGCTCCATTCAGACGTCCGCATGATTTTTACGGATCCACTGATAGATGGATCGGATCCGCAAAACGCATCCGGACGTCTGAATGAAGCCTTACAGGGGCATGATCAATGACTGTGGTGATCACCCCATATAGACTCCCTGATCACCCCCCTGTCATTGATTACCCCCCTGTCATTGATTACCCCCCTGTAAAGCTCCATTCAGATGTCCGCATGATTTTTACGGATGCACTGATACATGGATCGGATCCGCAAAACGCATCCGGTCGTCTGAATGAAGCCTTACAGGGGCATGATCAATGACTGTGGTGATCACCCCCCTGTCATTGATTACCCCCCTGTAAAGCTCCATTCAGATGTCCGCATGATTTTTACGGATGCACTGATAGATGGATCGGATCCGCAAAACGCATCCGGACGTCTGAATGAAGCCTTACAGGGGCATGATCAATGACTGTGGTGATCACCCCATATAGACTCCCTGATCACCCCCCTGTCATTGATTACACCCCTGTCATTGATCAACCCCCTGTAAAGCTCCATTCAGATGTCCGCATGATTTTTACGGATGCACTGATAGATGGATCGGATCCGCAAAACGCATCCGGACGTCTGAATGAAGCCTTACAGGGGCATGATCAATGACTGTGGTGATCACCCCATATAGACTCCCTGATCACCCCCCTGTAAAGCTCCATTCAGATGTCCGCATGATTTTTACGGATGCACTGATAGATGGATCCGATCCGCAAAACGCATCCGGACGTCTGAATGAAGCCTTACAGGGGCATGATCAATGACTGTGGTGATCACCCCCCTGTCATTGATTACCCCCCTGTAAAGCTCCATTCAGATGTCTGCATGATTTTTACGGATGCACTGATAGATGGATCGGATCCGCAAAACGCATCCGGACGTCTGAATGAAGCCTTACAGGGGCATGATCAATGACTGTGGTGATCACCCCATATAGACTCCCTGATCACCCCCCTGTCATTGATTACCCCCCTGTCATTGATTACCCCCCTGTAAAGCTCCATTCAGATGTCCGCATGATTTTTACGGATGCACTGATAGATGGATCGGATCCGCAAAACGCATCCGGACGTCTGAATGAAGCCTTACAGGGGCGTGATCAATGACTGTGGTTATCACCCCATATAGACTCCCTGATCACCCCCCTGTCATTGATCACCCCCCTGTCATTGATCACCCCCCTGTCATTGATCACCCCCCCTGTCATTGATCACCCCTCTGTAAGGCTCCATTCAGATATTTTTTTGGCCCAAGTTAGCGGAATTTATTTATTTTTTTCTTACAAAGTCTCATATTCCACTAACTTGTGTCAAAAAATAAAATCTCACATGAACTCACCCTACCCCTCACGGAATCCAAATGCGTAAAATTTTTTAGACATTTATATTCCAGACTTCTTCTCACGCTTTAGGGCCCCTAGAATGCCAGGGCAGTATAAATACCCCACATGTGACCCCATTTCGGAAAGAAGACACCCCCAGGTATTCCGTGAGGGGCAAATTGAGTCCATGAAAGATTGAAATTTTTGTCCCAAGTTAGCGGAACGGGAGACTTTGTGAGAAAAAAATTAAAAATATCAATTTCCGCTAACTTGTGCCAAAAAAAAAAATTTCTATGAACTCGCCATGCCCCTCATTGAATACCTTGGGGTGTCTTCTTTCCAAAATGGGGTCACATGTGGGGTATTTATACTGCCCTGGCATTCTAGGGGCCCCAAAGCGTGAGAAGAAGTCTGGTATCCAAATGTCTAAAAATGCCCTCCTAAAAGGAATTTGGGCACCTTTGCGCATCTAGGCTGCAAAAAAGTGTCACACATCTGGTATCGCCGTACTCAGGAGAAGTTGGGGAATGTGTTTTGGGGTGTCATTTTACATATACCCATGCTGGGTGAGAGAAATATCTTGGTCAAATGCCAACTTTGTATAAAAAAATGGGAAAAGTTGTCTTTTGCCAAGATATTTCTCTCACCCAGCATGGGTATATGTAAAATGACACCCCAAAACACATTCCCCAACTTCTCCTGAATACGGCGATACCACATGTGTGACACTTTTTTGCAGCCTAGGTGGGCAAAGGGGCCCATATTCCAAAGAGCACCTTTAGGATTTCACAGGTCATTTACCTACTTACCACACATTAGGGCCCCTGGAAAATGCCAGGGCAGTATAACTACCCCACAAGTGACCCCATTTTGGAAAGAAGACACCCCAAGGTATTCCGTGAGGGGCATGGCGAGTTCCTAGAATTTTTTATTTTTTGTCACAAGTTAGTGGAAAATGCTTATTTTTTATTTATTTTTTTTTCATACAAAGTCTCATATTCCACTAACTTGTGACAAAAAATAAAAACTTCCATGAACTCACTATGCCCATCAGCGAATACCTTGGGGTCTCTTCTTTCCAAAATGGGGTCACTTGTGGGGTAGTTATACTGCCCTGGCATTCTAGGGGCCCAAATGTGTGGTAAGGAGTTTGAAATCAAATTCTGTAAAAAATGACCTGTGAAATCCGAAAGGTGCTCTTTTGAATATGGGCCCCTTTGCCCACCTCGGCTGCAAAAAAGTGTCACACATCTGGTATCTCCGTAATCGGGAGAAGTTGGGGAATGTGTTTTGGGGTGTCATTTTACATATACCCATGCTGGGTGAGAGAAATATCTTGGCAAAAGACAACTTTTCCCATTTTTTTATACAAAGTTGGCATTTGACCAAGATATTTATCTCACCCAGCATGGGTATATGTAAAAAGACACCCCAAAACACATTCCTCAACTTCTCCTGAATACAGAGATACCAGATGTGTGACACTTTTTTGCAGCCTAGGTGGGCAAAGGGGCCCACATTCCAAAGAGCACCTTTCGGATTTCACAGGTCATTTACCTACTTACCACACATTTGGGCCCCTAGAATGCCAGGGCAGTATAACTACCCCACAAGTGACCCCATTTTGGAAAGAAGAGACCCCAAGGTATTCGCTGATGGGCATAGTGAGTTCATGGAAGTTTTTATTTTTTGTCACAAGTTTGTGGAATATGAGACTTTGTATGAAAAAAAAAAAAATCATCATTTTCCACTAACTTGTGACAAAAAATAAAAAATTCTAGGAACTCGCCATGCCCCTCACGGAATACCTTGGGGTGTCTTCTTTCCAAAATGGGGTCACTTGTGGGGTAGTTATACTGCCCTGGTATTCTAGGGGCCCAAATGTGTGGTAAGGAGTTTGAAATCAAATTCAGGAAAAAATGAGGAGTGAAATCCGTATGGTGCTCTTTGGAATATGGGCCCCTTTGCCCACCTAGGCTGCAAAAAAGTGTCACACATCTGGTATCCCCGTACTCAGGAGAAGTTGAGGAATGTGTTTTGGGGTGTCTTTTTACATATACCCATGCTGGGTGAGATAAATATCTTGGTCAAATGACAACTTTGTATAAAAAAATGGGAAAGGTTGTCTTTTGCCAAGATATTTCTCTCACCCAGCATGGGTATATATAAAATGACACCCCAAAACACATTCCCCACCTTCTTCTCCATATTCCAAAGAGCACCTTTCGGATTTCACAGGTCATTTTTTACAGAATTTGATTTCAAACTCCTTACCACACATTTGGGCCCCTAGAATGCCAGGGCAGTAGAACTACCCCACAAGTGACCCCATTTTGGAAAGAAGAGACCCCAAGGTATTCGCTGATGGGCATAGTGAGTTCATAGAACTTTTTATTTTTTGTCACAAGTTAGTGGAATATGAGACTTTGTAAGAAAAAAAAAAAAAAAAAATCATCTTTTTCCGCTAACTTGTGACAAAAAATAAAAAGTTCTATGAACTCACTATGCCCATCAGCGAATACCTTAGGGTGTGTACTTTCAGAAATGGGGTCATTTGTGGGGTGTTTGTACTGTCTGGCCATTGTAGAACCTCAGGAAACATGACAGGCGCTCAGAAAGTCAGAGCTGCTTCAAAAAGCGGAAATTCACATTTTTGTACCATAGTTTGTAAACGCTATAACTTTTACCCAAACCATTTTTTTTTTACCCAAACATTTTTTTTTTATCAAAGACATGTAGAACTATAAATTTAGAGCAAAATTTCTATATGGATGTCGTTTTTTTTGCAAAATTTTACAACTGAAAGTGAAAAATGTCATTTTTTTGCAAAAAAATCGTTAAATAGAGCTTTCATTTGGTGGTATTTCATTGCTGCTGACATTTTGACTTTATTTGTTATTAATCGAAATTGACCGAAATTTTGGCCAAAAAATGCAATTTTTCACTTTCAGTTGTAAATTTTTTCAAATAAAACTACATTTCTATATAAATTTTTTTCTAAATTTATTGTTCTACACGTCTTTGATAAAAAATTGCAATAAGTGTATATTTATTGGTTTGCGCAAAAGTTATAGCATTTACAAACTATGGTACAAAAATGTGAATTTCCGCATTTTGTAGCAGCTCTGACTTTCTGAGCACCTGTCATGTTTTCTGAGGTTCTACAATGTCCAGACAGTAGAAAAACCCCACAAATGATGGGCATAGTGAGTTCATGGAATTTTTTTTTTTTTGTCACAAGTTAGCGGAAAATGTTTTTTTTTTTTTTTTATATTTTATTTTTTTACAAAGTCTCATATTCCACTAACTTGTGACAAAAAATAAAATTTTACATGAACTCACCATACCCCTCACGGAGTACCTTGGGGTGTCTTCTTTTCAAAATGGGGTCACTTGTGGGGTATTTATACTGCCCTTGCATTTTAGGGGCCCTAAAGCGTGAGAAGAAGTCTGGAATCCAAATGCGTAAAAAATGCCCTGTGAAATCGTAAAGATACTCTTTGGAATTTGGGCCCCTTTGCGCACCTAGGCTGCAAAAAAGTGTCACACATGTGGTATCCCCGTACTCAGGAGAAGTTGGGTAATGTGTTTTTGGGTGTCTTTTTACATATACCCATGCTCGGTGAGAGAAATATCTCTGTAAAAGTCAACTTTTCCAATTTTTTTATACAAAGTTGTCATTTTAGAGAGATAATTCTCTCACCCAGCATGTGTATATGTAAAAAGACACCCCAAAACACATTGCCCAACTTCTCCTGAGTACGGTGATACCACATGTGTGACACTTTTTTGCAGCCTAGTTGCGCAAAGGGGCCCAAATTCTAAAGAGCACCTTTTGGATTTAACAGGGCATTTTTTACGCATTTGGATTCCAAATTACTTATCACGCTTTAGGTCCCCTAAAATGCCAGGGCAGTATAAATACCCCACAAGTAACCCCATTTTGGAAAGAAGACACCCCAAGGTATTCCGTGAGTGGCATGGCGAGTTCCTAGAATTTTTATTTTTTTGGCACAAGTTAGTGGAAAATAATTTTATTTTATTTTTTTCTTACAAAGTCTCATATTCCACTAACTTGTGACAAAAAATAAAATTTTACATGAACTCGCCATGCCCCTCACGAAATACCTTGGGGTATCTTCTTTCCAAAATGGGGTCACTTGTGTGGTATTTATACTGCCCTGGCATTTTAGGGGACCTAAAGCGTGAGAAGTAGTTTGAAATCCAAATGCGTAAAAAATGCCCTGTGAAATCCTAAAGGTGCTCTTTAGAATTTAGGCCCCTTTGCGCACCTAGGCTGCAAAAAAGTGTCACACATGTGGTATCGCCGTACTCAGAAGAAGTAGGGCAATGTGTTTTGGGGTGTATTTTTACATATACTAATACTAGGTGAGAGAAATATCTCTGTAAAAGTCAACTTTTCCCATTTTTTTTATACAAAGTTGTCATTTTATAGAGATATTTCTCTCACCCTGCATGGGTATATGTAACACATTGCCCAACTTCTCCTGAGTACGGCGATACCACATGTGTGACACTTTTTTGCAGCCTAGGTGCGCAAAGGGGCCCAAATTCCAATGAGTATCTTTTAGGAGGGCATTTTTAGACATTTGGATTTCAGACTTCTTCTCACGCTTTAGGGCCCCTAAAATGCTAGGGCAGTATAAATACCCCAGATGTGACCCCATTTTGAAAAGAAGACGCCCCAAGGTACTCCGTGAGGGGTATGGTGAGATCATAGAAGATTTTATTTTTTTTGGCACAAGTTAGCGGAAATTTTTTATTTATTTATTTTTCTCACAAAGTCTCCCTTTCCGCTAACTTGGGACAAAAAGTTCAATCTTTCATGGACTCAATATGCCCCTCAGCGAATACCTTGGGGTGTCTTCTTTCCAAAATGGGGTCATTTGTGGGGTGTTTGTACTGCCCTGGCATTTGAGGGTCTCCGCAATCATTACATGTATGGCCAGCATTAGGAGTTTCTGCTATTCTCCTTATATTGAGCATACGGGTAATGAGATTTTTTTTTCCGTTCAGCCTCTGGGCTGAAAGAAAAAATGAACGGCACAGATTTCTTCATTCGCATCGATTAATGTGGATGAAAAAATCTCTGCCGAAAAAAAAAAGGTGGGGAAAGGTGTCTGCCAGGACTTAGGAGCTCCGCCCAACATCCAAACCCACTCAGCCCGAATGCCCTGGCAAACCCGATTTCTCCATTCACATCGATGTGGATGAATATGCCGGGATTTATTATTTTATTTTTTTATATACAAAGTGTTTGCCAAAGCATATGAACACCTCAGCTCATAAGCTTCGGCAAACGTATTTTTTTTACTGCAGAGGAGAAATCTCGTCTTGCAGCGCCGCATACACCGACTTTTGTGTAATCTGACAGCAGCGCAATGCTTCTGTCAGAATGCACATCAGTGCTGCAGCTGGTTCATCGGTTGGTCCACCTAGAAGGTAAAAAAACAAAACAAAAAATAACAAAACAGGCCGCAGCGCAATAAATTTATTAACATTAACTTTATATAACATTTGAACAGAACATTAACTTTTATAAACTTTATTGAACTTTTGGAACAGAACATTAACTTTTTTGCTTACCGGTGATTTTTTTATTTTTTATTTTTTTTTACCTTTATAGGACAAACCTCTCCTTCCCCATGGGACAATGTGCAAAGGGCAAATCGCCCAGAGATGTGGCGAAGTACATTATGCACTTTGTCCCAGGTGAAAGGAGAGGTTTGCAGCAGCTGTGAGTGAAAGGGCCCTAAGAGCCCTGTGTGAATGAATGAATGAATAACTTATATAGCGCTACAATTGCAAACTAAATCGCCTCAAGGCGTTTTTGCCGCCCTTGACCGCCTGTGCTTTCAGAAGAGGTGGGTCTTGAGCTTCTTCCTGAAGGCTAGATGGTTTTCTTCTGAGCGGATCTCCGCAGGTAGAGTGTTCCATAGCCGGGGTCCTTGGACTGCGAACCTTCGTTCGCCTTTTGATTTGTAGCGGGTCTTGAGGATATGGAGGAGATTCTGGTTAGCTGACCGGAGGGGGCGACCTGGGGTGTAGTGCTTTATTTTTTCGCAGAGGTATTGGGGTGCTTTCCCTTGTGTACATTTATGGGTGAGGCAGAGGGTCTTGAATTTGATCCGATCCTTCACGGGTAGCCAATGGAGGGTCATCAAGGACGAAGTAATAGATTCCCATTTTTTTTTCCAGTTATCAGTCTGGCGGCTGTGTTCTGGACAACTTGTAAACGTGAAATTTGGTATTTGGGAAGTGCCAATCAGGGTTTGCCAGCACCTCAGGGACTCTAGGGGCTCTAAGGGCCTGTCTGTGCGGTGGCTGCGATGGTGGAACTAATGCACATGCCACCGTACCAGCTTCAACTGCCCTTCTGGTGCTCTCCACTTCACCATGTTCTACGGCAGTGCTGGTACTAGGTTATGGGCTGCGCTGCTGGTGTATGCCTCACCACGTAATCCGACAACGCCAGCCCCACTCTGCTGCCCTAGAAGCGGATCCTGCGCATCCAGTGATGTTGCAGCTCTGAAATATGGCCAAACTGGTGGCAAGTGGCATCTTGGCAGCTGCACGCTTGACTTTTCTCAGTTCATGGGCAGTTATTTTGCGCCTTGGTTTTTCCACACGCTTCTTGCGACCCCCACTTACTATGGTGTCTACACCTGTCTTCATGAGTAAAAAGCCTGTTTCCGACTGTCTTATTTTTTATTTTGAGTTTTAAGACTAAGGGTGGGTTCACCCTAGCAGATGCAGTCTTTTCTGCATCTGCACATGTGAAATTCAAGCATATTCTGTTATTAAAAAAACACAATTTTTGGGCAAAATACCTAATATTGCAGCTCTTGCTACATCTTTGATTGTTAAAAACAAGTTTGAAATACTTCAATAATTTCCTGTCTTTGAAAAAACACCAATTTTTGGCAATAACTTTCATCTTGGGCCTCTGAATTCTCAATTTTACAGCCCTTGCTGCATCTGCACGTGTGAAATTCAAGCGTTATATACAGCTGTAATATTCTGATAGTAATAAAAACACAATTTTTGGGCAAAATACTTAATATTGCAGCCCTTGCTACATCTGTGATTGTTAAAATCAAGTTTGAAATACTTCAATAATTTTCTGTCTTTAACCACCTCAGCTCCCCTAACTTAAACCCCCTTAATGACCAGACCACTTTTTACACTTCAGGCCCTACACTACTTTCACGGTTTATTGCGCGGTCATACAACTTACCACCCAAATGAATTTTACCTCCTTTTCTTCTCACTAATAGAGCTTTCATTTGGTGGTATTTCATTGCTGCTGACATTTTTACCTTTTTTGTTATTAATCGAAATTGACCGAATTTTTGCAGAAAAATGACATTTTTCACTTTCAGTTGTAATTTTTTTCAAATAAAACTACATTTCTATATAATTTTTTCTCAAAATTTATTGTTCTACACGTCTTTGATAAAAAAAAATGCAATAAGTATAAATTTATTGGTTTGCGCAAAAGTTATAGCGTTTACAAACTATGGTACAAAAATGTGAATTTCCGCATTTTGTAGCAGCTCTGACTTTCTGAGCACCTGTCATGTTTCCGGAGGTTCTACAATGCCCAGACAGTAGAAACACCCCACAAATGACCCCATTTCGGAAAGTAGACACCCTAAGGTATTCGCTGATGGGCATAGTGAGTTCATGGAAGTTTTTATTTTTTGTCACAAGTTAGTGGAAAATGATTTATTTATTTTTTTATATTATTTTTTTTTACAAAGTCTCATATTCCACTAACTTGTGACAAAAAATAAAATTTTACATGAACTCACCATACCCCTCACGGAATACCTTGGGGTGTCTTCTTTCCAAAATGGGGTCACTTGTGGGGTATTTATACTGCCCTTGCATTTTAGGGGCCCTAAAGCGTGAGAAGAAGTCTGGAATCCAAATGCGTAAAAAATGCCCTGTGAAATCGTAAATATACTCTTTGGAATTTGGGCCCCTTTGCGCACCTAGGCTGCAAAAAAGTGTCACACATGTGGTATCGCCGTACTCAGGAGAAGTTGGGCAATGTGTTTTTGGGTGTCTTTTTACATATACCCATGCTGGGTGAGAGAAATAGCTCTGTAAAAGTCGACTTTTCCCATTTTTTATACAAAGTTGTCATTTTAGAGAGATATTTCTCTCACCCAGCATGGGTATATGTAAAAAGACACCCCAAAACACATTGCCCAACTTCTCCTGAGTACGGCGATACAACATTAGAGATGTCACGAACATAAAATTTTCCGTTCGCGAACGGGCAAACCGCCATAGACTTCAATAGGCAGGCGAATTTTAAAACCCACAGGGACTCTTTCTAGCCACAGTAGTGATGGAAAAGTTGTTTCAAGGGGACTAACACCTGGACTGTGGCATGCTGGAGGGGGATCCATGGCAAAACTCCCATGGAAAATTACATAGTTGACGCAGAGTTGGATTTTAATCCATAAAGGGCATAAATCACCTAACAATCCATTTTTTTTTTTTTAACAACGTGGTTTAAAACATCTAGTGTGTGTATACGATCAGGTATGATGTTGTATAGATCAGGTAGTGTAAGGGTTATGCCCGCTTCACAGACATTGACAGACCAAACTCCCCTTTTAATGCACTGCAAACAACCGCAAACAGTCCATTTGCCCAACCGCAAACTTCCCATTTGCACAAGGTTGGATACCAAGCTAGCCATGTCCCGTTGATGTCATTGAAGGTTTCTTCCTCCACCCAGCCTCGGACAACACCAAGGGTCCCCGAAAGGTGAATTGAATAGATTTTTTTTGAACAGGGAGATGGTTAAAAAAACTCTGGCTCCCTCCCCTTTGTTTGAATCCATGCCACGGTCACTACGTCTGTGCCGTGCAATTTACTGTCACATTAGTGAGTGGTATTTTCTGTAGTACTATTCTCATCAGTTTAATTCCTGTATGGTCCCCAATCTGGGATCCATTTATTAAATAGATTTTTCGAACGGAGAGATGGTTAAAAAAACGCTGGCTCCCTCTCCTTTGTTTGAATCCACGCCACGGTCACTGCGTCTGTGCCGTGCAATTTACTGTCACACCCGATATGAGTGGTATTTTCTGTTGTTCTCTCTTCTCATCAGTTTAATCCCTGTTACGTCCCCAATCTGGGGTCCATTTATTAAATAGATTTTTCGAACGGGGAGATGGTTAAAAAAACGCTGGCTCCCTCCCCTTTGTTTGATTCCACGCGACGGTCACTGCGTCTGCGCCGTGCAATTTACTGTCACACCCGATATGAGTGGTATATTCTGTAGTACTATTCTCATCAGTTTAATCCCTGTTACGTCCCCAATCTGGGGTCCATTTATTAAATTGATTTTTCGAACGGGGAGATGGTTAAAAAAAACACTGGCTCCCTCCCCTTTGTTTGAATCCACGCCACGGTCACTGCTTCTGCGCCGTGCAATTTACTGTCACACCCGTGAGTGGTTTTTTCTGTAGTACTATTCTCATCAGTTTAATCCCTGTATGGTCCCCAATCTGGGATCCATTTATTAAATTGATTTTTCGAACGGGGAGATGGTTAAAAAAATGCTGGCTCCCTCCCCTTTGTTTGAATCCACGCCACGGTCACTGCGTCTGCACCGTGCAATTTACTCTCACACCCGATATGAGTGGTATTTTCTGTAGTACTATTTTCATCAGTTTAATCCCTGTTATGTCCCATATCAGGGATTGCCTTTTGTGAAATAAAATTTAGGCCGGGTACCTTCGACTGCCTTCACAGTGACAGACCAAACTCTGATACACCAAACTGAATTGATTTTAGGAACCGGGAGATGGAAAAAGCAGCTTGGTCGGTCCTCTTACTCCCAAGTTGGGGCACTGCGCGTGCACGGAGCAATGTGCTGTGACACCCTATATGAGTGGTGTCTTAACTAGTACTATTCCTATCAGATTAATCCCTGTTACGTCCCCTATCCGGGGACGTGTGTCGAATTGATTAACCATTGTCGAATTAACGAACCATTACGACATCCTGTAGTAATTTAGTTCCGAGCTTTGTACTTGCTTTGTATTGGAATTAATGGGGATTTTTTAAATTGTCTGCATTATTTCTAATAAACTATTAAGAGACTTTATTATGCAACTTTATTTTTTTTTATTTTTTTTATGTTTTTTCTATGAAAAATTATCCAGCCGATCGCTTTTGGTCTGATCATAATGAAGCAAGGCCTATCATCTGGGGTGTGGCAACATTGCCAACACACTCATAGAGGTGATGATCGCTTCATTGTGATATACAAGCCCCTTCACCACAACAAGGTAACGATCACGAAGGGGAATTGACACTTGTATGTGCCATTTTTTTGTTGTTTTGTTTTTGCAGCTACAGTGCAGCACCAGAGGCCAGAAAAATTAGGCATGTGCACATGCCTGAAAAATAATGTTATTGTTGCAGCCGCTGTTGTAGCAGCGGCCGGAAAAATTGATGTTTTCAAGGCATAAAGGTGACTAAACATTGCGGCTTGAACCCTAGTTGGTGGCGGAGAATTCACGAAAGTCATCCGGAATGCAGACATTAAATACAGCAGCGTGGGGACCATTTTGAGGCCAAGGCATGTCATCAGGCCTTTTGTTAGTCAAACGTATCCCCCACTGTCAGTCCCTTCGGGATCCATGCCTCATTCATCTTAATGAAGGTGAGGTAATCAACACTTTTTTGACCGAGGCAACTCCTTTTGTCAGTGACAATGCCTCCTGCTGCACTGAAGGTCCTTTCTGACAGGACACCTGAAGCGGGGCAGGCCAGAAGTTCTATCGCAAACTGGGATAGCTCAGGCCACAGGTCAAGCCTGCACACCCAGTAGTCAAGGGGTTCATCGCTCCTCAGAGTGTCAATATCTGCAGTTAAGGCGAGGTTATCACGGTCGGCGTGGCTATCACATACGTGACACAGAGGGAGGGAACGAGGAAGGCCCTGCCCAAGTGAGAGGGAAGATGGTGACCCCTGACTCACCTGGCGGCTGGCACCTGGCTGCCCTGACGTCCCTAGACGGGTTCCTCACCCGTACGCCGATCACGTGCCTAAAGCCCTGGCTTTCCCTGAGCTGAGCCCTAGGTAGTGAACAGGGCGATGGGAACACTAGTTTGCACCACTAACTCTAAGGGAAAACACCAAGGGGAGGACAGACAACACAGACTCAACATATATTCCCAGGTGGGCGACAACAGGAGACAACAATAAGCCCAACAGGGATCCGGAGGGTAGCACTCAGGAACGACAACCAGGATTAACCACTCCAGTGGGTCAGTATAGATGTCCAGGCAGGAAGCTCTATAACTGGCAACTAGAGAAGTGTGAGGGGAGAATATAAGGAGGTAGGGAGTGGCAGACAAGAAACAGCTGAGGAGGTGAAGCTACGGATCCCTGAGAGAGACAAAAAGGATAGCAAGGCAAACACAGAAAACAATCACTAAGAAACACCGTGATCTTTAGATATAGAGCGCGCAGCCACCCGCTGCGACTTCCTGACCCCGGGTATAACGGAGTCAGACGTGGCTCTTGATACCCTCGTGACAGTACCCCCCTTTCACGAGGGGCCTCCGGACACTCAGGACCAGGTCTCTCCGGATGAGAGGCATGGAAAGTCTGAATTAACCTGTTGGCGTTTACCTCTGACGCTGGAACCCACATTCTTTCCTCGGGACCGTAACCCCTCCAATGCACCAGATACTGAAGAGAGCGGCGGACCCGACGAGAATCAACAATTCTGGCTATTTGAAACTCCAGATTACCAGCCACAATGACAGGAGGAGGTGGCAGCGGCGATGGTTCTAGAGGTGGAACATACATCTTGAGTAACGATTTATGGAAGACGTTATGGATCTTAAAAGTCTGAGGTAGCTCTAGGCGAAAAGCCACAGGGTTAATGACGGCTACTATTTTATAGGGACCAATGAACCTAGGACCCAGTTTCCAAGAAGGAACCTTCAACTTAATATTCCTAGTAGACAACCACACATAGTCATTCACTCCTAGGTCCGGACCTGGCGACCGTTTCTTATCGGCCATGCATTTATATTTACCACTCATCTTTTTCAAGTTAACTTGCACCTTCTGCCATACCGATGAAAGAGATGAAGAAAACCTTTCCTCTTCGGGAACCCCAGAAGACCCCCCCTCTTTGAAAGTACAAAATTGGGGATGAAAACCGTATGCACCAAGGAATGGTGACTTGCCAGTGGACTCCTGATAATGATTATTTATGGCAAACTCAGAAAACGGTAAATATGATGACCACAACTCTTGGTTTTCAGACACAAAACACCTTAAATATGTTTCTAGGTTTTGGTTGGTACGCTCAGTCTGTCCATTCGACTGAGGATGGAAAGCTGAGGAAAAGGACAAGTGAACCCCCAAACGGGAACAAAAAGCTTTCCAAAACTTAGAAATAAACTGGGTTCCCCGATCCAAAACCACATCGGAAGGGACCCCGTGAAGCTTCACGATTTCACTGATAAACACCTGAGCGAGAGTTTTAGCATTAGGAAGTGCGGGTAGCGCAATAAAGTGTACCATTTTGCTAAACCTGTCTACTACTACCAAGATAACTGTTTTACCCGCCGACAACGGTAAGTCAGTGATGAAATCCATTGACAGATGTGTCCATGGCCTATTGGGGATGAAAAGTGGCAATAAAGACCCTGCTGGACGTGTATGAGAGACTTTCGCGCGTGCACAAGTAGAACAAGTAGACACGAAATCCATTACATCCTGACGCAACCTTGGCCACCAAAAACGACGAGATAAAAGCTCCAAGGTTGCTTTACTACCCGGGTGTCCAGCAAGTGCCGAATTATGATGTTCTTTTAATAATTCAAGACGCAGGTTTAACGGTACAAACAATTTCTCTGAGGGGCAAGAGGCCGGGGCGTCCCCCTGAGCCTCTAACACCTTTCCCTCTAGAACAGAGTGTACAGCAGAGACAACCACTCCTCTTTGTAAAATAGGTACCGGATCACAAACATTACCCCCTCCAGGGAAACTACGAGATAATGCGTCTGCCTTGGTATTTTTTGCCCCAGGACGATAGGTGATTACAAAGTTAAATCTGGTAAAGAATAGCGACCACCTAGCTTGTCTAGGGGTGAGACGCTTAGCCGATTCTAGGTACAGAAGGTTCTTGTGATCCGTAATCACCGTGACGGGGTGGATTGCTCCCTCTAAGAAGTGACGCCACTCTTCAAGCGCCAGTTTAATCGCCAACAGTTCCCTATTTCCAATATCATAATTCTTCTCCGCAGAAGATAATTTTTTGGAAAAGAAAGCGCAAGGACGCCATTTGCCAGGAGACGGACCCTGAGACAATACAGCTCCCACTCCCACCTCTGACGCATCTACCTCGACAATAAAAGGCTGGGAGACATCAGGTTGAATTAGAACAGGTGCCGAGGTAAACCTCTCCTTTAGAGAGGAAAATGCATCTTTAGCGGCGTCAGACCATTTGGAAAAATCCGTCCCCTTCCTAGTCATGTCGGTAAGGGGTTTAACGATTACTGAATAATTTTTAATGAACTTTCTATAGAAATTAGCGAAACCCAAAAACCGTTGTAGGGCTTTAAGGTTCTCAGGAAGATCCCAATCTAAAATTGCCTGGACCTTCCAAGGATCCATGCGGAAACCTGAAGCAGATAATAGATATCCCAGGAACTGTAATTCCTGAACAGCGAAGACACATTTTTCAATTTTCGCATATAATTTATTCGTCCGTAGGACCTGCAGTACTTGCCTGACATGCACCTCATGTGTTTTCAGATCAGCCGAATAAATTAAGATATCATCTAGGTATATGACTACAAACCTGCCGATGAGATGACTAAAAATATCATTAACGAAATGTTGGAAGACAGCAGGGGCATTGGTCAGACCGAAAGGCATAACTAGATTTTCATAATGCCCCTCAGGGGTGTTAAAAGCTGTCTTCCACTCATCCCCTTCCCTGATACGAATCAGATTGTAGGCCCCCTAAGATCAAGTTTGGAGAACCACTTAGCACCCGCAATCTGATTAAAAAGGTCAGGAATGAGAGGAAGAGGGTATGGGTCACGGATGGTTATCTGGTTTAACTCACGGAAATCTAAGCAAGGACGCAGGCCCCCATCTTTCTTTTTAACAAAGAAAAACCCTGCAGCCACGGGTGAAGAAGAGGGTCTGATGTGTCCCTTAGCCAGACTCTCGGAGATATAATCTTTCATGGCTTGTCTCTCGGGACCCGAAAGATTATACAACCTGGACTTGGGTAATTTTGCCCCGGGAATCAGGTTAACCGGGCAATCATAAGGACGATGAGGTGGTAGTTTCTGACAACCCTTTTCAGAAAAAATGTCCACAAAGTCCGAAATAAATGTAGGTAGGGAAGCTATGGAGGCGATTAAGCAATTGTTATTTAAGCAATTCTCTCTGCAATGCTCACTCCACTCCAATATCTCCCTGGCCTGCCAATCCACCACTGGATTGTGCACTACCAACCAGGGAAGACCCAATACCACCGGAGAGGGAAGGCCCTCCAGAACGTAACATGAAAGACACTCATTATGGTGGTCCCCTACCCGAAGGTGTAAATTACGAACAATGTGGGTGAGGTTTCTCTGAGACAGAGGAGCAGAATCTATAGCGAATACGGGAATAGGTCTCTGCAGCGTACAGAGAGACAAACCCATAGTGCGGGCAAAATGGGCATCAATCAAGTTTACCCCTGCTCCACTGTCTAGAAAAACAGAAATAGACTCCGTCTTAACACCAAAAACAATGACCGCTGGTAACACAAATTGAGATGTTCGTATGGAGGAAACGTATACCCCCCGGCTGACATCCTCCGCACAGCCCGGGGTTAGTAGTTTTCCGACGGTCTTTTGTTTTTGAGAAAGGAGGGACAGACATTAATGAAATGACCCCTCCCCCCACAGAAAAAACAAGCCCCCCCCCTACGGCGAACCTCGGGAGGACGGACCTGACGAGAAGTTCCGCCTAGCTGCATAGGCTCATCTAAGTCAGTACAGGCTGACTGTTGCTTGGAAGAGGTAACCAATTGCTCCAGAATTTTCGATCTCTCCCTAAGACGTCTATCTATTCTGATAGAGAGGGACATAACAGCATCAAGGGAAAGGGGGGTCTCATACAGCGCCAGTGCATCCTTAACCCTTTCAGATAACCCAAAGCAGAACTGACTCCTGAGAGCCGGGTCGTTCCACTGAGTATCCGTAGCTTACCTACGGAACTCTGAGCAATATTCCTCTGCTGACCGATCTCCCTGTAGGAGTCTCCGTAACTTCGACTCAGCCAGGGCGACTCAGTCAGGGTCATCATATATAAGACCCAAAGCCCCAAAAAATCCCTCCACTGACCGAAGAGCCTGAGAACCAGGGGGTAACGAGAACGCCCAGGATTGCGGATCCCCCTGAAGCAGGGAAATGACAATCCCTACCCGCTGTTCTTCATGACCTGAGGAGTAAGGGCGCAACTTAAAATATAATTTGCAGGCCTCACGGAACGTCGCAAATTTGTCCCTTCCCCAAGAAAATCTGTCAGGAAGAGCAACCTTGGGTTCAGTGACAACCTGGTTACCCATAGCAACCGCTGGGGGTGCGGTCTGCTGCATTTGCTGCTGTTGTTGGAGAACAGACGCCTTCAATCCTGCCACCTCCAAAGACAGGCTTTGAAGCTGTTCTGCCAAGGCATCAATAGGATCCATATTGGATTCTAAGTAGAGAGAGAAAAAAAAACAACAAACAAAAAATTATAATTTTTATTTATTTTTTCTCAAAAAGTAAGGGCCAGTTATAATATCACGGTCGGCGTGGCTATCACATACGTGACACAGAGGGAGGGAACGAGGAAGGCCCTGCCCAAGTGAGAGGGAAGATGGTGACCCCTGACTCACCTGGCGGCTGGCACCTGGCTGCCCTGACGTCCCTAGACGGGTTCCTCACCCGTACGCCGATCACGTGCCTAAAGCCCTGGCTTTCCCTGAGCTGAGCCCTAGGTAGTGAACAGGGCGATGGGAACACTAGTCCGCACCACTAACTCTAAGGGAAAACACCAAGGGGAGGACAGACAACACAGACTCAACATATATTCCCAGGTGGGCGACAACAGGAGACAACAATAAGCCCAACAGGGATCCGGAGGGTAGCACTCAGGAACGACAACCAGGATTAACCACTCCAGTGGGTCAGTATAGATGTCCAGGCAGGAAGCTCTATAACTGGCAACTAGAGAAGTGTGAGGGGAGAATATAAGGAGGTAGGGAGTGGCAGACAAGAAACAGCTGAGGAGGTGAAGCTACGGATCCCTGAGAGAGACAAAAAGGATAGCAAGGCAAACACAGAAAACAATCACTAAGAAACACCGTGATCTTTAGATATAGAGCGCGCAGCCACCCGCTGCGACTTCCTGACCCCGGGTATAACGGAGTCAGACGTGGCTCTTGATACCCTCGTGACAGAGGTAGTCTGCTACCTGTCGGTCGAGTCTTTCTCTAAGGCTGGATCCCGAAGGGCTGTGGCGATGTGTAGGACTGAAAAAGCTCTGCATATCCTCCATCAACAACACATCTGTAAAGCGTCCTGTCCTTGCCGCCGTGGTCGTGGTAGGAGGAGGATTACTTTCACCTCTTCCCCTGTTAGATTCCCGTTGTGCTGTAACATCCCCCTTATAAGCTGTGTAAAGCATATTTTTTAGTTTTGTTTTGAACTGCTGCATCCTTTCTGACTTTCGGTAATTTGGTAACATTTCCGCCACTTTCTGCTTATACCGGGGGTCTAGTAGCGTGGCCACCCAGTACAGGTCGTTCTCCTTCATCCTTTTTATATGAGGGTCCCTTAACAGACATGACAGCATGAAAGACCCCATTTGCACAAGGTTGGATGCCGAGCTACTCATTTCCCGTTCCTCGTCCTCACTGATGTCATTGACGGTCTGTTCTTCACCCAGCCACGTACAACACCACGGGTCCCAGATAGGTGACAACAACGAGCACCCTGGGATGCCTGCTGTGGTTGGTCTTCCTCCTCCTCAAAGCCAGATTCCTCCTCTGACTCCTCTTCCTCATACTCCTCTTGCAGTGTTGCCGCAGGTCCGGAAAGCGATGATGACAAGGCTGTTTCTGGTGGTGATGGAGACCACAACTCTTCTTCTTCCTCTTCACGCTCATCTACAGCCTGATCCAGCACTCTTCGCAGGGCATGCTGCAGGAAGAAAACAAATGGGATGAAGTCGCTGATGGTGCCTTCGGTGCGACTGACTAGGTTTGTCACCTCCTCAAAAGGACGCATGAGCCTACAGGCATTGCGCATGAGTGTCCAGTAACGTGGCAAAAAAATTCCCAGCTTCACAGAGGCTGTCCTAGCACCCCGGTCATACAAATACTCGTTGACGTCTTTTTCTTGTTGGAGCAGGCGGTCGAACATTAGGAGTGTTGAATTCCAACGTGTTGGGCTGTCGCAAATCAAGCGCCTCACTGGCATGTTGTTTCGGCGCTGAATGTCTGAAAAGTGTGCCATGGCCGTGTAGGAACACCTGAAATGGCCACACACCTTTCTGGCCTGCTTGAGGACGTCCTGTAAGCCTGGGTACTTAGACACAAAGCGTTGTACGATGAGATTCAACACATGTGCCATGCACGGCACATGCGACAACTTGCCCAAATTCAATGCCGCCAACAAATTTCTTCCATTGTCACACACCACTTTGCCGATCTCCAGTTGGTGCGGGGTCAGCCACTGATCCACCTGTGCGTTCAGGGCGGACAGGAGTGCTGGTCCGGTGTGGCTCTCTGCTTTCAACCCCAAGACAGCGTGACACTGTCGTATCCGGGATGTGGAATAGCCCCTGGGGAGCTGGGGGGATTCAGTTGATGTGCACCCAGACGCCGCAGCAGAAGAGGACTCAGCCGAGGAGATTATCGAAGAGGATAGAGTAGGAGGAGTAGAGGAGGTGGCATTAGGCCTACCTGCAAGTCGTGGCGGTGTCACCAACTCCGCTGCAGAGCCATGCATTCCATGATTGGCAGCCGTCAGCAGGTTGACCCAATGCGCAGTGTAGGTGATATACCTGCCCTGACCGTGCTTTGCAGACCAGGTATCAGTGGTCAGATGGACCCTTACCCCAACACTGTATGCCAGAGATGCCATGACTTCCTTTTCAATCACTGAGTAGAGGTTTGGGATTGCCTTTTTTGAAAAAAATAATTGTCTGGGTACCTTCCACTGTGGTGTCCCAATAGCGAAATTTTTTTTGAAGGCCTCAGACTCCACCAGCTGGTATGGTAAAAGCTGGCGGGCTAAGAGTTCCGTCAAGCCAGCTGTCAGACGCCAGGCAAGGGGGTGACTCCTTGACATTGGCTTCCTACGCTCAAACATTTCCTTTACAGACACCCGACTGTGGGCAGATGAGCAGGAACTGCTCAAGGCGAGAGACGGAGTGGCGGATGGTTTAGAGGGGGCAAGGAGGACAGCAGTGGTTGACGTGGCTGAAGATGCTGGACCAGGAGGAGGATGGTGGCTTTGAGCTTGTGTGCTGCTTCTACTCGTCATCATGTGTTGATCCCATAGGCGTTTGTGATGTGCGATCATGTGCCTTCGCAAAGCAGTTGTACCTAGGTGGGTGTTGGATTTCCCACGACTCAGTTTCTTTTGGCACAGGTTGCAAATGGCATCGCTGTTGTCAGAGGCAGACACACAAAAAAATGCCACACTGCTGAGCTTTGCAATGACGGCATTCTGGTGGTGGCAACAGCATGCGTTGATTGGCGCGCTGTCTGGCTGACCCCGGGTGCCGATACATGCTGTCTGACTGTGCCACTAGCTCCTTGCGATGACCTCCCCCTGCTTCCAACTCGTCTCCTCCTTCTCTCAGTCTCCCCTTCTGAAATTTCCCCCTCTTCTTCTTCTCTTCGAGCAGGCACCCACGTGGCATCTACGGACACATCGTCATCATCAACCACTTCACTTGTATCTGACCTCAGCAAAGGAAGCAGCAGCGGGTACAACATCATCATCATCATCACACTGTACGTCCATGTGTGTAATGCTGCCTGACTGAGACATATCCCTGTTATCTCCATCCTCTGGCAATAATGGTTGCGCATCACTAATTTCATCCAACTGATGTGTAAATAACTCCTCTGAGGGATCAAGTGAAGCGGCTGTGGTGGCTGTGGTGGCGGCGGGCGGGAGAGTGGTAACTTGAGAGCAGGTGACCAAAGCTGAGCTGGAGGAGCATGGTGCGTCAAGGTTCTTAGCGGAAGCTGTTGAAGATTGGGTGTCCTGTGTAAGTCAGTCAACTATTTTCTCTGAATTTTTTGGGTTCAGGGTACGTGGCCTCTGAACACTGAACAATCCAGGGCCAGTGGAAATCACAGCACCACGACCACGACGGCCCCTGCGGGGTGGCCTGCCTCTGCCTGTCATTTTTTATTAGATAAGTGTTACTATGCGTGCAAGGTACTGTGCCACCCTATATAAGTGGTGGGCAGTGGGCACAGTACAGTCTGTGTGGGCCTGACACACACTGGCTTGCAACTGTGATTATATCACAGAAAAATATTAAATAGAATTTTTTTTATCTGAAAGGTATTTGAGTGAGTGACATCCTGTAACGGTATGAGTGGAGGCCTAGCCAGTGGCCACAATACAGTCTGTGTGGGCCTGACACACACTGGCTTGCAACTGTGATTATATCACAGAAAAAGATTAAATAAAAAATTTTTTTATCTGCAAGGTATTTTCTGTCACACCCTGTATGAATTGTGTGCACACAGTACTGTCTGTGACTGAGCCTGCAGCCTCTCACACACGGGCAGGCAACTGCAATATATACACTCACCTAAAGAATTATTAAGAACACCTGTTCTATTTCTCATTATTGCAATTATCTAGTCAACCAATCACATGGCAGTTGCTTCAATGCATTTAGGGGTGTGGTCCTGGTCAAGACAATCTCCTGAACTCCAAACTGAATGTCAGAATGGGAAAGAAAGGTGATTTAAGCAATTTTGAGCGTGGCATGGTTGTTGGTGCCAGACGGGCCGGTCTGAGTATTTCACAATCTGCTCAGTTACTGGGATTTTCACGCACAACCATTTCTAGGGTTTACAAAGAAGAGCAACGTTGACTGAAATAACCACTCATTAAAACGAAGTATGCAGCAAAGCATTTGTGAAGCCACAAAATGCACAACCTTGAGGCGGATGGGCTACAACAGCAGAAGACCCCATCGGGTACCACTCATCTCCACTACAAATAGGAAAAAGAGGCTACAATTTGCACGACCTCACCAAAATTGGACTGTTGAAGACTGGTAAAATGTTGCCTGGTCTGATGAGTCTCGATTTCTGTTGAGACATTCAAATGGTAGAGTCCGAATTTGGCGTAAACAGAATGAGAACATGTATCCATCCTCTGATGGCTACTTCCAGCAGGATAATGCACCATGTCACAAAGCTCGAATCATTTCAAATTGGTTTCTTGAACAAGACAATGAGTTCACTGTACTAAAATGGCCCACACATTCACCAGATCTCAACCCAATAGAGCATCTTTGGGATGTGGTGGAACGGGAGCTTCGTGCCCTGGATGTGCATCCCTCAAATCTCCATCAACTGCAAGATGCTATCCTATCAATATGGGCCAACATTTCTAAAGAATGCTATCAGCACCTTGTTGAATCAATGCCACGTAGAATTAAGACAGTTCTGAAGGCAAAAGGGGGTCCAACACCGTATTAGTATGGTGTTCCTAATAATTCTTTAGGTGAGTGTACAGTACAGACCAAAAGTTTAGACACACCTTCTCATTCAAAGAGTTTTCTTTATTTTCATGACTATGAAGGCATCAAAACTATGAATTAACACATGTGGAATTATATACACAACAAACAAGTGTGAAACAACTGAAAATATGTCATATTCTAGGTTCTTCAAAGTAGCCACCTTTTGCTTTGATTACTGCTTTGCACACTCTTGGCATTCTCTTGATGAGCTTCAAGAGGTAGTCCCCTGAAATGGTCTTCCAACAGTCTTGAAGGAGTTCCCAGAAATGCTTAGCACTTGTTGGCCCTTTTGCCTTCACTCTGCGGTCCAGCTCACCCCAAACCATCTCGATAGGGGTTCAGTTCCGGTGACTGTGGAGGCCAGGTCATCTGGCGCAGCACCCCATCTCCTTCATGGTCAAATAGCCCTTACTTTCAAAGTTTTCTCAATTTTTCGGCTGACTGACTGACCTTCATTTCTTAAAGTAATGATGGCCACTCGTTTTTCTTTACTTAGCTGCTTTTTTCTTACCATAATACAAATTCTAACAGTCTATTCAGTAGGACTATCAGCTGTGTATCCACCTGACTTCTCCTCAACGCCACTGATGGTCCCAACCCCATTTATAAGGCAAGAAATCCCACTTATTAAACCTGACAGGGCACACCTGTGAAGTGAAAACCATTTCAGAGGACTACCTCTTGAAGCTCATCAAGAGAATGCCAAGAGTGTGCAAAGCAGTAATCAAAGCAAAAGGTGGCTACTTTGAAGAACCTAGAATATGACATATTTTCAGTTGTTTCACACTTGTTTGTTATATATATAATTCCACATGTGTTAATTCATAGTTTTGATGCCTTCAGTGTGAATCTACAATTTTCATAGTCATGAAAATAAAGAAAACTCTTTGAATGAGAAGGTGTGTCCAAACTTTTGGTCTGTACTGTATATATATATAAAAAAATATATAAATAAAATAAAAGCAGACTGATGTACCAGCCCTGAAAAGGGCTTTTTGGGGTGCTGTCAGGACGCTGTCCTTACAGCAGATGAGTTTGTGGACACAGAACACTGCCCTAGCTAACGCTTTCCCTATTGAATCAGCAGCAGCAGCAGCACTGTCCCTCCTCTCACTGAGAATGCAGCTTCCGAATGAATCTAAAATGGATGCTGTCCAGGAGGTGGGAGGGTCTGGGAGGGAGGGTCTGCTGCTGATTGGATGGAATGTGTCTGCTGACTGTGAGGTACAGGGTCAAAGTTTACTCAATAATGATGTATAGGGGGCGGACCGAACATCGTATATGTTCGCCCACTGCGGCGAACGCGAACAAGCTATGTTCGCCGGGAACTATTCGCCGGCGAACTATTCGGGACATCTCTATACCACATGTATGACACTTTTTTGCAGCCTAGGTGCGCAAAGGGGCCCAAATTCTAAAGAGCACCTTTTGGATTTCACAGGGCATTTTTTACGCATTTGGATTCCAAATTACTTCTCACGCTTTAGATCCCCTAAAATGCCAGGGCAGTATAAATACCCCACAAGTGACCCCATTTTGGAAAGAAGACACCCCAAGGTATTCCGTGAGGGGCATGGCGATTTCCTATAATTTTTTTTTTTTTTGGCACAAGTTAGCGGAAAATGATTTTAAGAAAAAAAAAAATGAAAAAAAATCATTTTCCGCTAACTTGTGCCAAAAAAAACTAATTATAGGAAATCGCCATGCCCCTCACGGAATACCTTGGGGTGTCTTCTTTCCAAAACGGGTAATGAGATTTATTTTTACGTTCAGCCTCTGGGCTGAAAGAAAAAATGAACGGCACAGATTTCTTCATACGCATCGATCAATGTGGATGAAAAAAATCTCTGCCAAAAAAAAAAAAAGGAGGGGAAAGGCGTCTGCCAGGACATGGAGCTCCGCCCAACATCCAAACCCACTCAGCCCGTATGCCCTGGCAAACACGATTTCTCCATTCACATCAATCGATGTGGATGAATAAATCATTGCCGGGATTTTTATTTTTATTTTTTTATATACAAAGTGTTTGCCAAAGCATATGAACACCGCCCCTCAGCTCAAAAGCCTCAGCAAACGTATCATTTTTTACTGCAGAGGAGAAATCTCGTCTTGCAGCGCCGCATACACCGACTTTTGTGTAATCTGACAGCAGCGCAATGCTTCTGTCAGAATGCACATCAGTGCTGCAGTGTCACGAGGGTATCTAGAACCACGCCTGACTCCGTTATACCCGGGGTCAGGAAGTCGCAGCGGTTGGCTGCGCGCTCTATGTAAGATAGGGCTGTTTCCTTATGGTAGCTTTCTGGGTTTGCTTTGCAAACCCTTTTGGCTCACTCAGGGATCCGTAGCTCCTTCTCCTCAGCTGTTCCTTGTCCAGCACTCCCAACCTCCTTATATTCCCCTCTCACACTTCTCTGGTTGCCAGATATAGAGCTTCCTGCCTGGACATCTATTCTGACCCTCTGGAGCTGTGTTGCTGCGTTCTCTGGTTGTTGGTCCAGAACGCTACCCTCCGGATCCCTGTTGGACCTTTGTGGTCTGCTGTTGTCGCCCACCTGGGTGTATGTGTTTGTCTGTATTGTCTGTCCTCTCCCTGGTGTTTCCCTCTTAGTGTCAGTGGTGCGGACTAGCGATACCACCGGCCCGTTCACTATCTAGCGCTCATTTTAGGGAAAGCCAGGGTTTAGGCACGTGATCGCCGCACGGGTGAGGAACCCGTCTAGGGACGTCAGGGCAGTCAGGTGCCAGCCGCAAGGTGAGTCATGGGTCACCACCTTTCCCTCTCCCTTGGGCAGGGCTTTCCCTTTTCCCTCCCTGTGCGTGTCGCCAGTCATTACATGCAGCTGGTTCATCGGTTGGTCCACCTAGAAGGTAAACAAACAAAACAAAAAAAAAAACAGGCCGCAACGCAATTAATTTATTAACATTAACTTTATATAACATTTGAACAGAACATTAACTTTTATAAACTTTATTGAACTTTTGGAACAGAACATTAACTTTTTTGCTTACCGGTGATTTTATTTTTTATTTTTTTACCTTTATAGGACAAACCTCTCCTTCCCCATGGGACAATGTGCAAAGCGCAAATCGCCCAGAGATGTGGCTAAGTACATTATGCACTTTGTCCCAGGTGAAAGGAGAGGTTTGCAGCAGCTTTGAGTGGAAGGGCCCTAAGAGCCCTGTGTGCCTGTCCTGTGTCATGCAATCCCTATGCTAATAGTGTACCTGTGTGTGGTACTTCCGGAAACACTCCCCTAAGCAGGGTGGTCAGAGCAGTCAGGACAGAAATAGCGGGTGTCATGCCTTATTCCACTCCTGCTACAGACATGACATCTTTTTCGGGGTGGCGCTTGGGTTGAGGTATCAGCAACGACATTGGGGAAATGTCGCTCGTGTAGACGGCTCACTACACTGGTGGATGGGGTCACGGAACCTCCTGGATACAGGAGGTTCTTGATGAGCTCTTCCTGAAATTTGAGGAACAAAACTATTGTACATAGCCAATTGAATTAAATATACAGACACCTTCTTATACCAGCGTCTGGTGCGGCGGGACACTAAATAAGGAGCCAACATCTGGTCATTGAAGTCCACCCCTCCCATGAGCAAATTATAGTCGTGGACCGAGAGGGGCTTTTCAATGACACTGGTTGCTCGTTCTATTTGGATTGTCGTGTCTGCATGAATGGAGGAGAGCATGTAAACATCACGCTTGTCTCTCCATTTCACCGCGAGCAGTTCTTTGTTACACAAGGCAGCCCTCTCCCCACTTGCAAGACGGGTGGTAACTAGCCATTGGGGGAAACCCCGGCGACTAGGTCGCGCGGTGCCACAGCAGAAAATCTGTTCTATAAACAAATGCCTGAAGAGGGGCACACTTGTGTAGAAATTGTCCACATAAAGATGGTACACCTTGCCAAATAAGGGTGACACCAAGTCCCAGACTGTCTTCCCACTGCTCCCCAGGTAGTCAGGGCAACCGACCTGCTCCAGGGTCTGATCTTTACCCTCATAGACTCGAAATTTGTGGGTATAGCCTGTGGCCCTTTCACAGAGCTTATACAATTTGACCCCATACCGGGCGCGCTTGCTTGGGATGTATTGTTTGAAGCCAAGGCGCCCGGTAAAATGTATCAGGGACTCGTCTATGCAGATGTTTTGCTCAGGGGTATACAAATCTGAAAATTTGGTGTTAAGGTGGTCTATGAGGGGCCGAATTTTGTGGAGCTGGTCAAAAGCTGGGTGGCCTCTGGGACGAGAGGTGCTGTTGTCACTAAAGTGCAGGAAACGCAGGATGGTCTCAAATCGTGTCCTGGACATGGCAGCAGAGAACATGGGCATGTGATGAATTGGGTTTGTGGACCAATATGACCGCAATTCATGCTTTTTTGTCAGGCCCATGTTGAGGAGAAGGCCCAGAAAATTTTTTACTTCGGAAACTTGGACGGGTTTCCACCGGAAAGTCTGGGCATAAAAGCTTCCCGGGTTGGCGGCTATAAATTGAGTGGCATACCGATTTGTTTCTGCCACAGTCTCTTATGCTGTTTGAAGACTCTGCTGGCAGGGTTTCCCAAGGGCATCCACCTAGCCCTTCCCCAGCGGTGGAAGACATAGAATGCACTGACGCACAACCACTTATGTTTCCTGATGATGAGGACATGGGAATACCACCTCAGCACGTCTCTGATGATGAAACACAGGTGCCAACTGCTGCGTCTTTCTGCAGTGTGCAGACTGAGCAGGAGGTCAGGGAGGAACACTGGGTGGAAGACGATGCAGGGGACGATGAGGTCCTAGAACCCACATGGAATGAAGGTCGTGCCACTGACTTTCAGAGTTCGGAGGAAGAGGCAGTGGTGAGACCGAGCCAACAGCGTAGCAAAAGAGGGAGCAGTGGGCAAAAGCAGAACACCCGCCGGCAAGAGAGTCCGCCTGCTACTGGCCACCGCCATCTGGGACCGAGCACCCCAAAGGCAGCTTCAAGGAGTTCCCTGGCGTGGCAGTTCTTCAAACAATGTGCTGACGACAAGACCCGAGTGGTTTGCACGCTGTGCCATCAGAGCCTGAAGCGAGGCATTAATGTTCTGAACCTTAGCACAACCTGCATGACCAGGCACCTGCATGCAAAGCATGAACTGCAGTGGAGTAAACACTGTAAAAACAAGGAACTCACTCAGGCTCCCCCAGCTACCTCTTCTGCTGCTGCCTCGACCTCTTCCTCCGCCTCTGGAGGAACGTTGGCAGCAAACAGAGGATGTAGCACCAACACCACCACCTCCGTCACCAAGCCTCTCAACCATGTCACACGGCAGCGTTCAGCTTTCCATCTTACAAACATTTGAGAGAAAGCGTAAATTCCCACCTAGCCACCCTCGATCCCTGGCCCTGAATGCCAACATTTCAAAACTACTGGCCTATGAAATGCTGTCATTCAGGCTGGTGGACACAGACAGCTTCAAACCGCTCATGTCACTTCCTGTCACACAGTATGTTGTTCCCAGCCACCACTACTTCTCCAAGAGAGCCGTGCCTTCCCTGCACAACCAAGTATCCGATAAAATCAAGTGTGCACTGCGGAACGCCATCTGTGGCAAGGTCCACCTAACCACAGATACGTGGACCAGTGAGCACGGCCAGGGACGCTATATCTCCCTAACTGCACACTGGGTAAATGTAGTTGCGGCTGGGCCCCAGGCGGAGAGCAGTTTGGCGCACGTCCTTCCGCCGCTAAGGATCGCAGGGCAACATTCTTTGCCTCCTGTATCCTCCTACTCGGCTTCCTCCTCCTCTTCTTCCACCTGCTCATCCAGTCAGCCACACATCTTCACCACCAACTTCAGCACAGCCCGGGGTAAACGTCAGCAGGCCATTCTGAAACTCATATGTTTGGGGAACAGGCCCCACACCGCGCAGGAGTTGTGGCGGGGTATTGAACAACAGACCGACGAGTGGTTGCTGCCGGTGAGCCTCAAGCCCGGCCTGGTGGTGTGCGATAATGGGCGAAATCTCGTCGCAGCTCTGGGACTAGCCGGTTTGACGCACATCCCTTGCCTGGCGCATGTGCTGATTTGGTGGTGCAGAAGTTCATTTACAACTACCCCGACATGTCAGAGCTGCTGCATAAAGTGCGGTCCGTCTGTGTCTGCTCGCCTGTCTGCGCTACAGCGTAACTTTGGCCTTCCCGCTCACCGCCTCATATGCGACGTGCCCACCAGGTGGAACTCCACCTTGCACATGCTGGACAGACTGTGCGAGCAGCAGCAGGCCATAGTGGAGTTTCAGCTGCAGCACGCACGGGTCAGTCGCACTGCGGAACAGCACCACTTCACCACCAATGACTGGGCCTCCATGCGAGACCTGTGTGCCCTGTTGCGCTGTTTCGAGTACTCCACCAACATGGCCAGTGGCGATGACGCCGTTATCAGCGTTACAATACCACTTCTATGTCTCCTTGAGAAAACACTTAGGGCGATGATGGAAGAGGAGGTGGCCCAGGAGGAGGAGGAGGAAGAGGGGTCATTTTTAGCACTTTCAGGCCAGTCTCTTAGAAGTGACTCAGAGGGAGGTTTTTTGCAACAGCAGAGGCCAGGTACAAATGTGGCCAGCCAGGGCCCACTACTGGAGGACGAGGAGGACGAGGATGAGGTGGAGGAGGAGGAGGATGAAGCATGTTCACAGCGGGGTGGCACCCAACGCAGCTCGGGCCCATCACTGGTGCATGGCTGGGGGGAAACGGAGAACGATGACGATACGCCTCCCACAGAGGACAGCTTGTCCTTACCTCTGGGCAGCCTGGCACACATGAGCGACTACATGCTGCAGTGCCTGCGCAACGACAGTAGAGTTGCACACATTTTAACGTGTGCTGACTACTGGGTTGCCACCCTGCTGGATCCCCGGTACAAAGACAATGTGCCCACCTTACTTCCTGCACTGGAGCGTGATAGGAAGATGCGCGAGTACAAGCGCACGTTGGTAGACGCGCTACTGAGAGCATTCCCAAATGCCACAGGGGAACAAGTGGAAGCCCAAGGCGAAGGCAGAGGAGGAGCAAGAGGTCGCCAACGCAGCTGTGTCACGGCCAGCTCCTCTGAGGGCAGGGTTAGCATGGCAAAGATGTGGGAAAGTTTTGTCACCAATCCACAGCTAACTGCACCACCACCTGATACGGAACGTGTTAGCAGGAGGCAACATTTCACTAACATGGTGGAACAGTACGTGTGCACACCCCTCCACGTACTGACTGATAGTTCGGTCCCATTCAACTTCTGGGTCTCTAAATTGTCCACGTGGCCAGAGCTAGCCTTTTATACCTTGGAGGTGCTGGCCTGCCCGGCGGCCAGCGTTTTGTCTGAACGTGTATTCAGCACGGCAGGGGGCGTCATTACAGACAAACGCAGCTGCCTGTCTACAGCCAATGTGGACAAGCTGACGTTCATAAAAATGAACCAGGCATGGATCCCACAGGACCTGTCCATCCCTTGTGCAGATTAGACATTTATAAATACCTCCCCTTAACCATATATTCTTGTACTGCAGGGCTCTTCTTTATTCAATCCTCTTTTTTTAATTTTACCATTATATTGCGGGGCAACCCAAAGTTGAATGAACCTCTCCTCTGTCTGGGTGCCGGGGCCTAAAAATATCTGACTGTGGCATGTTCCAGTGCTGAGTGACATGAAGCCTGATTCTCTGCTATTGGACCTCTCTCCTCTGTCTGGGTGCCGGGGCCCAAAAATATCTGACAGTGGCATGTTCCAGTGGTGGGTGACATGTAGCCTGATTCTCTGCTATGACATGAAGCCTGATTCTCTGCTATGGGACCTCTCTCCTCTGTCTGGGTGTCGGGGCCTAAAAATATCTGACAGTGGCCTGTTCCAGTGTTGGGTGACATGAAGCCTGATTATCTGCTTTGGGACCTCTCTCCAATTGATATTGTTTTTTTTTTTTTTGTTTTAATTCATTTCCCTATCCACATTTGTTTGCAGGGGATTTACCTACATTTTGCTGCCTTTTGCAGCCCTCTAGCCCTTTCCTGGGCTATTTTACATTTTCGTAAATTTCGGCCGAACTTCTCAAACCCGAACATCCAGGTGTTCGCTCAACTCTAGTAAGAACAGATTTTTTTAATAAAAAAAAAAAAGAGGACAGCCTCTGCAGAGCTGGGTATTTTTTGTCTGCGTTACTCCTTGATTCTTAAATTTGGTTAAATAAGTTATGTGCTTTAACTGTTATTGGGCTGTCAACCTTGCTTCATAGATAAGTATATCTATTAGGCCTTGATTCTCAAATTGGGGTGAATAGGTGTTGTAATTTACCTGTTATTGGGGTATTCAACTTGTTAAATAGCAATTCTAATGGCAATTCCGTTAGACAGTGATTCCTAAATTACGGGAAGTAAGCTGTCTAACTGTTATTGGGGTGCCCACCTTGTTTAACCTCCTCAGGACCGCCGTACGCAGGATTGCGTCTTTGCGGCGGTCCTGTTGTTCTGGGTGGACGCGCCGGTGCGTCCTCTCGCGAGACGCGAGATTTCCTGTGAACGCCCGCACACAGGCGCGCGCGTTCACAGGATCGGAAGGCAAGCGAGTGGATCTCCAGCCTGCCAGCGGCGATCGTTCGCTGGCAGGCTGGAGATGTGATTTTTTTAACCCCTAACAGGTATATTAGACGCTGTTTTGATAACAGCGTCTAATATACCTGCTACCTGGTCCTCTGGTGGTCCCCTTTGTTTGGATCGACCACCAGAGGACACAGGCAGCTCAGTAATATGTTGCACCAAGCACCACTACATTACCCCCCCCCCCCCCGTCACTTATTAACCCCTTATTAGCCCTTGATCACCCCTGATCACCCCATATAGACTCCCTGATCACCCCCCTGTCATTGATTACCCCCCTGTCATTGATCACCCCCCTGTAAAGCTCCATTAAGATGTCCGCATGATTTTTACGGATCCACTGATAGACTGATCGGATCCGTAAAAATCATACGGACGTCTGAATGGAGCCTTACAGGGGAGTGATCAATGACTGTGGTGATCACCCCATATAGACTCCCTGATCACCCCCTGTCATTGATTACCCCCCTGTCATTGATCACCCCCCTGTAAAGCTCCATTCAGATGTCCGCATGATTTTTACGGATCCACTGATAGACTGATCGGATCCGTAAAAATCATACGGACGTCTGAATGGAGCCTTACAGGGGAGTGATCAATGACTGTGGTGATCACCCCATATAGACTCCCTGATCACCCCCTGTCATTGATTACCCCCCTGTCATTGATCACCCCCCTGTAAAGCTCCATTCAGATGTCCGCATGATTTTTACGGATCCACTGATAGACTGATCGGATCCGTAAAAATCATACGGACGTCTGAATGCAGCCTTACAGGGGAGTGATCAATGACTGTGGTGATCACCCCATATAGACTCCCTGATCACCCCCCTGTCATTGATTACCCCTCTGTCATTGATCACCCCCCTGTAAAGCTCCATTCAGATGTCCGCATGATTTTTACGGATCCACTGATAGACTGATCGGATCCGTAAAAATCATACGGACGTCTGAATGCAGCCTTACAGGGGAGTGATCAATGACGGAGGTGATCACCCCATATAGACTCCCTGATCACCCCCCTGTCATTGATTACCCCTCTGTCATTGATCACCCCCCTGTAAAGCTCCATTCAGATGTCCGCATGATTTTTACGGATCCACTGATAGACTGATCGGAACCGTAAAAATCATACGGACGTCTGAATGCAGCCTTACAGGGGAGTGATCAATGACTGTGGTGATCACCCCATATAGACTCCCTGATCACCCCCCTGTCATTGATTACCCCTCTGTCATTGATCACCCCCCTGTAAAGCTCCATTCAGATGTCCGCATGATTTTTACGGATCCACTGATAGACTGATCGGATCCGTAAAAATCATACGGACGTCTGAATGCAGCCTTACAGGGGAGTGATCAATGACTGTGGTGATCACCCCATATAGACTCCCTGATCACCCCCCTGTCATTGATTACCCCTCTGTCATTGATCACCCCCCTGTAAAGCTCCATTCAGATGTCCGCATGATTTTTACGGATCCACTGATAGACTGATCGGATCCGTAAAAATCATACGGACGTCTCCATGCAGCCTTACAGGGGAGTGATCAATGACTGTGGTGATCACCCCATATAGACTCCCTGATCACCCCCCTGTCATTGATCACCCCCCCTGTCATTGATCACCCCCCCTGTCATTGATCCCCCCCCCTCTGTAAGGCTGCATTCAGTCTTTTTTTTGGCCCAAGTTAGCGGAATTTTTTTTTTTTTCTTACAAAGTCACATATTCCACTAACTTGTGACAAAAAATAAAATCTCACATGAACTCACCATACCCCTCACGGAATCCAAATGCGTAAAATTTTTTAGACATTTATATTCCAGACTTCTTCTCACGCTTTAGGGCCCCTAGAATGCCAGGGCAGTATAAATACCCCACATGTGACCCCATTTCGGAAAGAAGACACCCCCAGGTATTCCGTGAGGGGCATATTGAGTCCATGAAAGATTGAAATTTTTGTCCCAAGTTAGCGGAACGGGAGACTTTGTGAGAAAAAAATAAAAAATATCAATTTCCGCTAACTTGTGCCAAAAAAAAAATATTTCTATGAACTCGCCATGCCCCTCATTGAATACCTTGGGGTGTCTTCTTTCCAAAATGGGGTCACATGTGGGGTATTTATACTGCCCTGGCATTCTAGGGGCCCCAAAGCGTGCGAAGAAGTCTGGGATCCAAATGTCTAAAAATGCCTTCCTAAAAGGAATTTGGGCACCTTTGCGCATCTAGGCTGCAAAAAAGTGTCACACATCTGGTATCGCCGTACTCAGGAGAAGTTGGGCAATGTGTTTTGGGGTGTCATTTTACATATACCCATGCTGGGTGAGATAAATATCTTGGTCAAATGCCAACTTTGTATAAAAAAATGGAAAAAGTTGTCTTTTGCCAAGATATTTCTCTCACCCAGCATGGGTATATGTAAAAAGACACCCCAAAACACATTCCCCAACGTCTCCTGAATACGGCGATACCAGATGTGTGACACTTTTTTGCAGCCTAGGTGGGCAAAGGGGCCCACATTCCAAAGAGCACCTTTCGGATTTCACTGGTCATTTACCTACTTACCACACATTAGGGCCACTGGAAAATGCCAGGGCAGTATAACTACCCCACAAGTGACCCCATTTTGGAAAGAAGACACCCCAAGGTATTCCGTGAGGGGCATGGCGAGTTCCTAGAATTTTTTATTTTTTGTCACAAGTTAGTGGAAAATGATGATTTTTTTTTTTTTTTTCATACAAAGTCTCATATTCCACTAACTTGTGACAAAAAATAAAAACTTCCATGAACTCACTATGCCCATCAGCGAATACCCTGGGGTCTCTTCTTTCCAAAATGGGGTCACTTGTGGGGTAGTTATACTGCCCTGGCATTCTAGGGGCCCAAATGTGTGGTAAGGAGTTTGAAATCAAATTCTGTAAAAAATGACGAGTGAAATCCGAAAGGTGCTCTTTGGAATATGGGCCCCTTTGCCCACCTAGGCTGCAAAAAAGTGTCACACATCTGGTATCTCCGTACTCAGGAGAAGGTGGGGAATGTGTTTTGGGGTGTCATTTTACATATACCCATGCTGGGTGAGAGAAATATCTTGGCAAAAGACAACTTTTCCAATTTTTTTATACAAAGTTGGCATTTGACCAAGTTATTTATCTCACCCAGCATGGGTATATGTAAAAAGACACCCCAAAACACATTCCCCAACGTCTCCTGAATACGGCGATACCAGATGTGTGACACTTTTTTGCAGCCTAGGTGGGCAAAGGGGCCCACATTCCAAAGAGCACCTTTCGGATTTCACTGGTCATTTACCTACTTACCACACATTAGGGCCCCTGGAAAATGCCAGGGCAGTATAACTACCCCACAAGTGACCCCATTTTGGAAAGAAGACACCCCAAGGTATTCCGTGAGGGGCATGGCGAGTTCCTAGAATTTTTTATTTTTTGTCACAAGTTAGTGGAAAATGATGATTTTTTTTTTTTTTCATACAAAGTCTCATATTCCACTAACTTGTGACAAAAAATAAAAACTTCCATGAACTCACTATGCCCATCAGCGAATACCCTGGGGTCTCTTCTTTCCAAAATGGGGTCACTTGTGGGGTAGTTATACTGCCCTGGCATTCTAGGGGCCCAAATGTGTGGTAAGGAGTTTGAAATCAAATTCTCTAAAAAATGACGAGTGAAATCCGAAAGGTGCTCTTTGGAATATGGGCCCCTTTGCCCACCTAGGCTGCAAAAAAGTGTCACACATCTGGTATCTCCGTATTCAGTAGAAGTTGGGGAATGTGTTTTGGGGTGTCATTTTACATATACCCATGCTGGGTGAGAGAAATATCTTGGCAAAAGACAACTTTTCCCATTTTTTTATACAAAGTTGGCATTTGACCAAGATATTTATCTCACCCAGCATGGGTATATGTAAAAAGACACCCCAAAACACATTCCCCAACTTCTACTGAATACGGAGATACCAGATGTGTGACACTTTTTTGCAGCCTAGGTGGGCAAAGGGGCCCACATTCCAAAGAGCACCTTTCGGATTTCACTCGTCATTTTTTACAGAATTTGATTTCAAACTCCTTACCACACATTTGGGCCCCTAGAATGCCAGGGCAGTATAACTACCCCACAAGTGACCCCATTTTGGAAAGAAGAGACCCCAGGGTATTCGCTGATGGGCATAGTGAGTTCATGGAAGTTTTTATTTTTTGTCACAAGTTAGTGGAATATGAGACTTTGTAAGAAAAAAAAAAAAAAATCATCATTTTCCGCTAACTTGTGACAAAAAATAAAAAGTTCTATGAACTCACTATGCCCATCAGCGAATACCTTAGGGTGTGTATTTTCCGAAATGGGGTCATTTGTGGGGTGTTTGTACTGTCTGGCCATTGTAGAACCTCAGGAAACATGACAGGTGCTCAGAAAGTCAGAGCTGCTTCAAAAAGAGGAAATTCACATTTTTGTACCATAGTTTGTAAACGCTATAACTTTTACCCAAACCATTTTTTTTTTACCCAAACATTTTTTTTTAATCAAAGACATGTAGAACAATAAATTTAGAGCAAAATTTATATATGGATGTCGTTTTTTTTGCAAAATTTTACAACTGAAAGTGAAAAATGTCATTTTTTTGCAAAAAAATCGTTAAATTTCGATTAATAACAAAAAAAGTAAAAATGTCAGCAGCAATGAAATACCACCAAATGAAAGCTCTATTAGTGAGAAGAAAAGGAGGTAAAATTCATTTGGGTGGTAAGTTGCATGACCGAGCAATAAACAGTGAAAGTAGTGTAGGTCAGAAGTGTAAAAAGTGGCCTGGTCTTTCAGGGTGTTTAAGCACTGGGGGCTGAGGTGGTTAGTAGATAAGCAGATCTATTAAGCCTTGATTCTCACATTAGGTTAAATAAGTAGTGTAGTTTAATTGTTATTATGATGTTTGTTTTATAGATAAACAATTCCATTAGGCTGTGATTCTCAAATTGGGGAGATTAAGTTGAGTAATTTAAACGTTATTGGGGTGCCCACTTTGTTAAATAGATAAAAAATTCCATTAGGCTTTGATTCGAGGGATGAGCGGACCACTAGATGTCCGGGTTCGAGGGCTTCGTTTCACAGTTTGATTCAGGTTCCGAACTTGACCTGAACTTAACCCCGAACAATGTTCCCCATTGAATTCAATGGGGACCCGAACTTTGGGGCACTAAAATGGCTATAAAAAGTCATAGAAAGGGCTATAGGGCTGCAAAAGGCTCCAAAGAAGAGCAGTACAATTATCCTGCAAACAAATTTGGATAGGGAAATGACTTAAAATAACATAATAGAAAGAGGCAGCTTCTGATGCCTCTTTTTCTATTTTCTATTTTGGATTCAAGTAAGGAGTTTTGTGTCAGTGTTGGTCAAACACAAAAGTGTTCAGGTGCTCAAGTAGAACACCTCGGGATGCTTGGGTCCTCTACTGAGCACCCGAGCACAATGAAAGTCAATGGAAGAACCCGAGCATTAAACCAGGCACCCTATGCTCTGAAGAGGGGAGGGTGTCTGGTTCACAGGAAAAGGTCAGAAATTGAAGGAAACACCACTGAAATACAACCTGTATATCACATAAAGAAGGGCCTCATTCACATTGTGGTACAATTGTTCATGTAGTGGGACTCCTACACTCTTAAAGCCTATTCACTAAGTGAAAGGACTGCCAAAAATTACAAGGAATTGGCACTACAATACACCCTTTATTACACATAAAGGAGGGTATCATACACACCCTTGAAAAATTATGATTGATGGCCTGGTGGTGAACCTCAAACTATTGGAGCAAGAGCCTGCTGATCTGACCATCTAAAACATTAGGGGTAAGTGCCTGCTGCTGATCTTGCCTTCTCAAACATTAGGGGCCAGGGCCTGCTGCTGAGCTGACCCTCTAAAACATTAGGGGTGAGGGTCTGCTGCTGAGCATTAGTGTTGAGCGCGAATATTCGAATTTCAAATTTTTTTCTCGAATATCGCAATTTCGAGATTTCGAGAATATTTAGAATATAGTTCCATATATTCGCGAAATCGAATATTCGTATATTTTTTTTATTTTTTTTCATCTGAAAATATGATTCCTCCCTGCTTCTTGCTTGTGGGTCAATGAGCCATTGGCCCACAAGCAACTGAATTGAAGCTGGAAGGAATCACGTTTTCAGATGGACCGGAATATTCGAAATAAAAAATATATTGCTGTATATTCAATTTTAGAATATCCGTCCTATTCTAATCGAGTTCGCGAATATTAAAACCGAAAAATCATAATGGTTAATATGTATGCCCGAGCGCATGACAAAATACTTATTTAATCAACTTCAGCATACAACAAACACCCCGACAAGCGTCCCCGTCACCATGGGAACGCCTGTGGGTTAGAAAATACCATCGGATTTGAGTTTTCCCTGAGATCGTAAAACCTCAGATCCGATGGTATATTCTAACCCACAGGCATTCCCATGGTGACGGGGACGCTTGTCGGGGAGCAGTATGCCAAAGTGGAATATTAGTGCTCTAACTTTGTATTTTACGAAATTTCTTAATATTGCTCTAACTTCGTCTTTTAGAATATTCGTAATATTCTAAAAGACGGAGTTTGAGCAATATTACGAATATTCTAAAAGACGAAGTTAGAGCAATATTAAGAAATTTCGTAAAATACACATATAGATTGTAATTCAGCTAATATAGTGCTATAATTATTTTTTTTTTGCTTAAATTTTTTTTGCCTCTTCTGCACTTTAGTTTTGGGAAATATGTACACTATTAAAAAAAAAGAAGGCCAGCACCTCCAAGTTCGTGCCACGTGTCCAGCTTGGACACCCAGTAGTTGTAAGGCAAAGAAGGATCACTGAGAATGCTGACATGGTCCATGTAATCCATCACCATCTTCCAAAAATTTTCCCTCCTTGTGACACTAGGCCGCGCATCAGGTTGAGGGTGCTAGAGGGGTGTCATAAAACTGTCCCAGGCCTTGGAGAGTGTTGCCCTGCCTCTGTTGGAACTGCTGTGTGTTCCCCTCGTCTCCCCTCCTTGGTTGGCCAAGGAACTACGTACTCTGCAGCCAGCGTTGTCAGATGGAAATTTTTGGAGCAATTCGTCTACAAGGGCCTTCTGGTATTGCACCATTTTTCTCGTCCTCTCCATCACAGGAATGAGAGATGAAAAGTTCTCTTTGTAGCGGGGGTCGAGAAGGGTGAACAACCAGTAATCAGTGTTGGCCAAAATGCGTACAACGCGAGGGTCACGGGAAAAGCAGCCTAACATAAAGTCAGCCTTGTGTGCCAGAATCTCAACAGACAAGACTTCGCTGTCCTCATTAGGATTATGACTCTCTCAATCTCCTCATCCTCTTCCTCCTCTTCTACCCATCCACGCTGAATAGATGAAATAAAACTACCATGGGTACTCGCCTCTGTAGTGGAGGCAACCGTCTCCTGCTCATGATCATCATCCAATTCGCGCTGAGAAAACGAACTGAGGGTGGTCTGGCTATCACCCAGTGTACTGTCTTCCCCCATTTCCACCTCTTCCACATGCAAAGCGTCCGCCTTAATTGTGAGCAGCGAGTGTATAACTACCTCCCGCCTAACGCACGGATGCGTCCTGGAGGCGGTCGATTCATTCCTCCTGGACGCATCCGTGCGTCATCTCGCGAGACGCGAGATTTCGGTCAGAGCCGGCCCGCGCATGCGCATCGCGGGCCGGCAAAAGTTCAAGGAGTATTTCGTCAGCAACCTGCCAGCCAATGATCGTCCCTGGCAGGTTGCTGATTTTTAAAAAATCGAATCACAAGCCATCTAACACCTTATATTTATAAATATAAGGTGTTAAATGGCTTCTGTGCTCCTCTGCTGGTCCTTTTCGTCGGTTGGTCCCAGCAGAGGAGCACACATCACAGTGAGTACCCACCAACACCACACTTAGCCCCCAGATCACCCCCCATCACCCCAATTAACCCCTTGATCACCCCTTGATCGCCCCTGTCAATCACCTAGTGAAAGGAAAAAAGTGATCAGTGTAAACTGTCACTTTTTTCCCCACTGGTATTGACTGATAGGTTTTGGGATAGTTTAGGTCCCTTGGTTAGGTAGTTAGCGTCAGTTAGCGCCCAGCCCACCGCACCGCAGTCACTTATTCGCTGATTAGCGTATCGCTAATCAGCTTTTGTACTTTTATAGTATCTGTAAGTGATCAAAACTGATTACAGTCAGATCTATAATTGTATTAGTGTCACCTTAGTTCGCCCTCCACCCAAAACGCAGTGTTTGCCCGATCAGGCCTGATCGGTCGCCCACACGTGCGTTCACCCACGCACGCCCCGCCGCAGTGACAACATTTTTTATTTTTTTTTATCACTGCACAATCACTTTACAAGCGCTGCGGCGATAAAAAAAATCAGTTTTGATATTTTTTATCAATCGCAGAGGCCTCCGGTACTTCGCTAGCCTCCCATTTGTAAGACAGGCTTGCTTTTTTTCTTGGGTAGTCTCAGGGAATACCCCTAAATTTAGTAGTCCAAATGTCAAACAGGGGGTATTCTTCTGAAGAGGCCTACAGGATTCTGACCCAGTCGGATGAGGAATGGGAACCCTCATCTGACGAATCTAGCGGGTCAGAATATGAACCTGTAGAAAGCAGTGGCAGTCTGACCCAAAGTTCGGACGAGGAGGTTGAGGTCCCTGATAGCACCAGGCATACCCGACCCCGTGTCGCTAGACCACAGGTTGCGCAGGATCCATTTCAAGGGCAGCAGAGTGGGGCTGGCGCTGTCGGATTACGTGGTGAGGCATACACCCGCAGCGCAGCCCATCCTGGACCTAGTACCAGCACTGCCGTACAACATGGTGAAGTGGCGAGCACCAGAAGGGCAGTTGAAGCTGGTACGGTGGCACGTGCAATAGTTATCCCGTCGCAGCCACCGCACAGACAGGCCCGTAGAGCCCCTAGAGTCCCTGAGGTGCTGGCAAACCCTGATTGGCAGTCCCCAACTTCAGCCGCACTTGTAGTTCCCCCTTTCACCGCCCAGTCTGGAGTTCGGGTTGAGACAGCTCAGATCGGTTCGGCAGTGGGATTTTTTGAGCGGTTCTTGACTGCGGAGCTCTTGGACTTAGTCGTGGCAGAAACAAATCGGTATGCCACTCAATTTATAGCCGCCAACCCGGGAAGCTTTTATGCCCAGACTTTCCCGTAGAAACCAGTCCAAGTTTCCGAAATTAAAATTTTTCTGGGCCTTCTCCTCAACATGGGTCTAACCAAAAAGCATGAATTGCGGTCATATTGGTCCACGAACCCAATTCATCACATGCCCATGTTCTCTGCTGCTATGTCCAGGACACGATTTGAGACAATCCTGCGTTTCCTGCACTTTAGCGACAACACCACCTCCCGTCCCAGATGCCACCCAGCTTTTGACCGGCTCCACAAAATTCGGCCCCTCATAGACCACTTCAACGACAAATTTGCAGATTTGTATACCCCTGAGCAAAACATCTGCGTAGACTAGTCCCTTATACATTTTACCGGGCGCCTTGGCTTCAAACAATACATCCCAAGCAAGCGCGCCCGGTATGGGGTCAAATTGTATACGCTCTGTGAAAGGGCCACAGGCTATACCCACAAATTTCGGATCTATGAGGGAAAATATCAGACCCTGGAGCCGGTCGGTTGCCCTGACTACCTGGGGAGCAGTGGGAAGACAGTCTGGGACTTGGTGTCACCCTTATTTGGCAAGGGGTACCATCTTTATGTGGACAATTTTTACACAAGTGTGCCCCTCTTCAGGCATTTGGCTCGTTACCATCCGTCTTGCAAGGGGGAGAGGGCTGCCTTGTGTAACAAAGAACTGCTCGCGGTGAAATGGAGAGACAAGCGTGACGATTACATGCTCTCCTCCATTCACGCAGACACGACAATACAAATTGAACGGGCAACCAGTGTCATTGAAAAGCCCCTCTCAGTCCACAACTATAACCTTCACATTGGAGGGGTGGACTTCAATGACCAGATGTTGGCTCCCTATTTAGTTTCCCGACGCACCAGACGCTGGTATAAGAAGGTGTCTGTATATTTGATTCAATTGGCTGCATATAGTAGTTTTGTTCTCTACAGTAAGGCTGGGAGAACAGGATCCTTCCTCAAATTTCAGAACCTCCTGTATCCAGGAGGTTCCGTGGCCCCATCCACCAGTGTAGTGAGCCGTCTACACGAGCGACATTTCCCCAATGTCGTTACTGGTACCTCAACCCAACCGTCACCCCGAAAAAGATGTTGTGTCTGTAGCAGGAGTGGAATAAGGCGTGACACCCGCTATTTCTGTCCTGACTGCCCTGACCACCCTGCGCTATGCTTAGGGGAGTGTTTCCGGAAGTACCACACACAGGTACACTTAGCAAAGGAATTGCATCTCACAGGACAGGCACACAGGGCTATTAGGGCCCTTACACTCACAGCTGCTGCAAACCTCTCCTTTCACCTGGGACAAAGTGCATAATGTACTTCGCCACATCTTTGGGCGATTTGCGCTTTGCACATTGTCCCATGGGGAAGGAGAGGTTTGCCCTATAAAGGTAAAAAAACAAAACAAAAAAAAAAATCACCGTTAATCAAAAAAGTTAACGTTCAGTTCAAAAAGTTAAATAAAGTTTATATGTTCCGTTCAAATTTTATTATAAAGTTAATAAATTTATTGCGTTGCGGCCTGGTTTTTTCTTTTTTGTTTTGTTTTTTTTACCTTCCAGGTGGACCAACCGATCGACTAGCTCCAGCACTGATGTGCATTCTGACAGAAGCATTGTGCTGCTGTCAGATTACACAAAAGTCGGTGTATGCGGCGCTGCAAGACGAGATTTCTCCTCTGCAGTAAAAGATACGTTTGCCGAGGCATATGTGCTGAGGAGGCAGCGGTGTTCATATACTTTGGCAAACACTTTGTATATAAAAAATAAATAAAAAAATCTCGGCAATGATTTATTCATCCACATCGATTGATGTGAATGGAGAAATCGGGTTTGCCAGGGCATACGAGCTAAGTGGGTATGGATGTTGGGCGGAGCTCCTATGTCCTGGCAGACGCCTTTCCCCTCCTTTTTTTTTTGGGCAGAGATTTTTTCATCCACATTGATCGATGCGAATGAACAAATCTGTGCCGTTCATTTCTTCTTTCAGCCCAGAGGCTGAACGAAAAAAAAAAATCTCATTACCCGTATGCTCAATATAAGGAGAATAGCAGAAACTCCTAATGCTGGCCATACATGTAAAGATTGAGACCCTCAAATGCCAGGGCAGTACAAACACCCCATAAATGACCCCATTTTGGAAAGAAGACACCCCAAGGTATTCGCTGAGGGGCATATTGAGTCCATGAAAGATAGAAATTTTTGTCCCAAGTTAGCGGAAAGGGAGACTTTGTGAGAAAAAAAATAAAATATCAATTTCCGCTAACTTGTGGCAAAATAAAAAAATTTCTATGAACTCGCCATGCCCCTCATTGAATACCTTGGGGTGTCTTATTTCCAAAATGGGGTCACATGTGGGGTATTTATACTGCCCTGGCATTTTAGGGGCCCTAAAGCGTGAGAAGAAGTCTGAGATCCAAATGTCTAAAAATGCCCTCCTAAAATGAATTTGGGCCCCTTTGCGCATCTAGGCTGCAAAAAAGTGTCACACATCTGGTATCGCCGTACTCAGGAGAAGTTGGGGAATGTGTTTTGTGGTGTCATTTTACATATACCCATGCTGGTTGAGAGAAATATCTCGGTCAAATGCCAACTTTGTATAAAAAAAAGGCAAAAGTTGTCTTTTGCAGAGATATTTATCTCACCCAGCATGGGTATATGTAACATGACACCCCAAAACACATTGCCCAACTTCTCCTGAGTACGGCGATATCACATGTGTGACACTTTTTTGCAGCCTAGGTGGGCAAAGGGGCCCACATTCCAAAGAGCACCTTTAGGATTTCACAGGGCATTTTTTGCACATTTTGATTTCAAACTACTTACTACACATTAGGGCCCCTAAATTGCCAGGGCAGTATAACTACCCCACAAGTGACCCCATTTTGGAAAGAAGACACCCCAAGGTATTCCGTGAGGGGCATGGCGAGTTCCTAGAATTTTTTATTTTTTGTCACAAGTTAGCAGAAAATGATGATTTTATATATTTTTTTTCTTACAAAGTCTCATATTCCACCAACTTGTGACAAAAAATATAAACTTCCATGAACTTACTATGCCCATCACGAAATACCTTGGGGTGTCTTCTTTCCAAAATGGGGTCACTTGTGGGGTAGTTATACTGCCCTGGCATTCTAGGGGCCCTAAAGTGTGGTAAGTAGTTTGAAATCAAAATGTGTAAAAAATGGCCGGTGAAATCTGAAAGGTGCTCTTTGAAATGTGGGCCCCTTTGCCCACCTAGGCTGCAAAAAAGTGTCACACATCTGGTATTGCCGTACTCAGGAGAAGTTGGGCAATGTGTTTTGGGGTGTCATTTTACATTTACCCATGCTGGGTGAGATAAATATCTCGACAAAAGACAACTTTTCCCATTTTTTTATACAAAGTTGGCATTGGACCGAGATATTTCTCTCACCCAGCATGGGTATGTGTAAAATGACACCCCAAAACACATTTCCCAACTTCTCCTGAGTACGGCAATACCAGATGTGTGACACTTTTTTGCAGCCTAGGTGGGCAAAGGGGCCCACATTCCAAAGAGCACCTTTAGGATTTCACAGGTCATTTTTTACACATTTTGATTTCAAACTACTTACCACACAATAGGGCCCCTAGAATGCCAGGGCAGTATAACTACCCCACAAGTGACCCCATTTTAGAAAGAAGACACCCCAAGGTATTTCGTGATGGGCATAGTGAGTTCATGGAAGTTTTTATTTTTTGTCACAAGTTAGTGGAATATGAGACTTTGTAAGAAAAAAAAAAACATCATCATTTTCCGCTAACTTGTGACAAAAAATAAAAAATTCTAGGAACTCGCCATGCCCCTCACAGAATACCTTGGGGTGTCTTCTTTCGAAAATGGGGTCACTTGTGGGGTAGTTATACTGCCCTGGCATTTTAGGGGCCCGAATGCGTGAGAAGTAATTTGAAATCAAAATCTGTAAAAAATGGCCGGTGAAATCCGAAAGGTGCTCTTTGGAATGTGGGCCCCTTTGCCCACCTAGGCTGCAAAAAAGTGTCACACATCTGGAAACGCCGTACTCAGGAGAAGTTGGGCAATGTGTTTTGGGGTGTCATTTTACATATACCCATGCTGGGTGAGAAAAATATCTCGGTCCAATGCCAACTTTGTATAAAAAAAAAAATGGGAAAAGTTGTCTTTTGCCGAGATATTTATCTCACCCAGCATGGGTATATGTAAAATGACACCCCAAAACACATTGCCCAACTTCTCCTGAGTACGGCAATACCAGATGTGTGACACTTTTTTGCAGCCTAGGTGGGCAAAGGGGCCCACATTCCAAAAAGCACCTTTCAAATTTCACCGGCCATTTTTTACACATTTTGATTTCAAATTACTTCTCACGCATTCGGGCCCCTAAAATTCCAGGGCAGTATAACTACCCCACAAGTGACCCCATTTTGGAAAGAAGACACCCCCACACCCCCAGGTAATTCGTGATGGGCATAGTAAGTTCATGGTAGTTTTTATTTTTTATCACAAGTTAGTGGAATATGAGACTTTGTAAGAAAAAAAAAAAATCATAATTTTCCGCTAACTTGTGACAAAAAATAAAAATTCTATGAACTCACTATGCCCATCAGCGAATACCTTAGGGTGTCTACTTTCCGAAATGGGGTCATTTGTGGGGTGTTTGTACTGTCTGGCCCTTTGTAGAACCTCAGGAAACATGACAGGTGCTCAGAAAGTCAGAGCTGCTTCAAAAAGCGGAAATTCACAATTTTGTACCATAGTTTGGAAACGCTATAACTTTTACCCAAACCATTTTTTTTTTTACCCAAACATTTTTTTTTTTATCAAAGACATGTAGAACAATAAATTTAGAGAAAAATGCATATATGGATGTCGTTTTTTTGAAAATTTTACAACTGAAAGTGAAAAATGTCATTTTTTTGCCAAAAAATCGTTAAATTTTAATTAATAACAGAAAAATTTAAAATGTCAGCAGAAATGAAATACCACCAAATGAAAGCTCTATTAGTGAGAAGAAAAGGAGGTAAAATTCATTTGGGTGGTAAGTTGCATGACCGAGCAATAAACGGTGAAACTAGTGTAGTGCAGAAGAGTAAAAAGTGGCCTGGTCATTAAGGGTGTTTAACCGCCTCCGGACCGCCTAACGCAGATTCGCGTTCCGGAGGCGGCAGCCTTGCGCACAGTCACGCATATACGCGTCATCTCGCGAGACGCGAGATTTCCTGTGAACGCGCGCACACAGGCGCGCGCGTTCACAGGATCGGAAGGTAAGAGAGTGGATCTCCAGCCTGCCAGCGGCGATCGTTCGCTGACAGGCTGGAGATGTGATTTTTTTAACCCCTAACAGGTATATTAGACGCTGTTTTGATAACAGCGTCTAATATACCTGCTACCTGGTCCTCTGGTGGTCCCCTTTGTTTGGATCGACCACCAGAGGACACAGGTAGCTCAGTAATATGTTGCACCAAGCACCACTACACTACACCCCCCCCCTGTCACTTATTAACCCCTTATTCACCCTTGATCACCCTTGATCACTCCTGATCACCCCATATAGACTCCCTGATCACCCCCCTGTCATTGATTACCCCCTGTCATTGATCACACCCCTGTAAAGCTCCATTCAGATGTCCGCATGATTTTTACGGATCCACTGATAGATGGATCGGATCCGCAAAACGCATACGGACGTCTGAATGGACCTTACAGGGGCGTGATCAATGACTGTGGTGATCACCCCATATAGACTCCCTGATCACCCCCCTGTCATTGATCACCCCCCTGTAAAGCTCCATTCAGATGTCCGCATGATTTTTACGGATCCACTGATAGATGGATCGGATCCGCAAAACGCATACGGACGTCTGAATGGAGCCTTACAGGGGCGTGATCAATGACTGTGGTGATCACCCCATATAGACTCCCTGATCACCCCCCTGTCATTGATCACCCCCCTGTAAAGCTCCATTCAGATGTCCGCATGATTTTTACGGATCCACTGATAGATGGATCGGATCCGCAAAACGCATACGGACGTCTGAATGGAGCCTTACAGGGGCGTGATCAATGACTGTGGTGATCACCCCATATAGACTCCCTGATCACCCCCCTGTCATTGATTACCCCCTGTCATTGATCACCCCCCTGTAAAGCTCCATTCAGATGTCCGCATGATTTTTAGGGATCCACTGATAGATGGATCGGATCCGCAAAACGCATACGGACGTCTGAATGGAGCCTTACAGGGGCGTGATCAATGACTGTGGTGATCACCCCATATAGACTCCCTGATCACCCCCCTGTCATTGATTACCCCCCTGTCATTGATCACCCCCCTGTCATTGATCACCCCCCCTGTCATTGATCACCCCCCCTGTCATTGATCACCCCCCCTGTCAGGCTGCATTCAGATGTCCGTATGATTTTTACGGATCCACGGATACATGGATCGGATCCGCAAAACACATACGGACATCTGAATGGAGCCTTATAGGGGGGTGATCAATGACAGGGGGGTGATCACCCGATATAGACTCCCTGATCACCCCCCTGTCATTGATCACCCCCTGTCATTGATCACCCCCCTGTCATTGATCACCCCTCTGTAAGGCTCCATTTAGACATTTTTTTGGCCCAAGTTAGCGGAAATTATTATTACAAAGTCTCATATTCCACTAACTTGTGTCAAAAAATTAAATCTCACATGAACTCACCATACCCCTCACGGAATCCAAATGCGTAAAATTTTTTAGACATTTATATTCCAGACTTCTTCTCACGCTTTAGGGCCCCTAGAATGCCAGGGCAGTATAAATACCCCACATGTGACCCCATTTTGGAAAGAAGACACCCCCAGGTATTCCGTGAGGGACATATTGAGTCCATGAAAGATTGAAATTTTTGTCCCAAGTTAGCGGAAAGGGAGACTTTGTGAGAAAAAAATAAATAAAATCAATTTCCGCTAACTTGTGCCAAAAAAAAAAATTTCTATGAACTCGCCATGCCCCTCATTGAATACCTTGGGGTGTCTTCTTTCCAAAATGGGGTCACATGTGGGGTATTTATACTGCCCTGGCATTTTAGGGGCCCTAAAGCGTGAGAAGAAGTCTGGGATCCAAATATCTAAAAATGCCCTGATAAAAGGAATGTGGGCCCCTTTGCGCATCTAGGCTGCAAAAAAGTGTCACACATCTGGTATCTCCGTACTCAGGAGAAGTTGGGGAATGTGTTTTTGGGTATCATTTTACATATACCAATGCTGGGTGAGAGAAATATCTTGGCAAAAGACAACTTTTCCCATTTTTTTATACAAAGTTGTCATTGGACCGAGATATTTATCTCACCCAGCATGGGTATATGTAAAATGACACCCCAAAACACATTCCCCAACTTCTCCTGAGTACGGCGATACCACATATGTGGCACTTTTTTGCAGCCTAGGTGGTCAAAGGGGCCCACATTCCAAAGAGCACCTTTCGGATTTCACAGGTCATTTACCTACTTACCACACATTAGGGCCCCTGGAAAATGCCAGGGCAGTATAACTACCCCACAAGTGACCCTATTTTGGAAAGAAGACATCTCAAGGTATTCCGTGAGGGGCATGGCGAGTTCCTAGAATTTTTTATTTTTTGTCACAAGTTAGTGGAAAATGATGATTTTTTTTTTTTTTTTCCTTACAAAGTCTCATATTCCACTAACTTGTGACAAAAAATAAAAACTTCCATGAACTCACTATGCCCATCAGCGAATACCTTGAGGTGTCTTCTTTCCAAAATGGGGTCACTTGTGGGGTAGTTATACTGCCCTGGCATTCTAGGGGCCCAAATGTGTGGTAAGGAGTTTGAAATCAAATTCTGTAAAAAATGACCGGTGAAATCCGAAAGGTGCTCTTTGGAATGTGGGCCCCTTTGCCCACCTAGGCTGCAAAAAAGTGTCACACATGTGGTATCTCCGTATTCAGGAGAAGTTGGGGAATGTGTTTTGGGGTGTCATTTTACATATACCCATGCTGGGTGAGAGAAATATCTTGGCAAAAGACAACTTTTCCCATTTTTTTATACAAAGTTGGCATTTGACCAAGATATTTATCTCACCCAGCATGCTTATATGTAAAATGACACCCCAAAACACATTCCCCAACTTCTCCTGAATACGGAGATACCACATGTGTGACACTTTTTTGCAGCCTAGGTGGGCAAAGGGGCCCACATTCCAAAGAGCACCTTTCGTATTTCACTGGCCATTTTTTACAGAATTTGATTTCAAACTACTTACCACACATTTGGGACCCTAGAATGCCAGGGCAGTATAACTACCCCACAAGTGACCCCATTTTGGAAAGAAGACACCCCAAGGTATACCGTGAGGGGCATGGCGAGTTCCTAGAATTTTTTATTTTTTGTCACAAGTTAGTGGAAAATGATGATTTTTTATTTATTTTTTTTCCTTACAAAGTCTCATATTCCACTAACTTGTGACAAAAAATAAAAACTTCCATGAACTCACTATGCCCATCAGCGAATACCTTGGGGTGTCTTCTTTCCAAAATGGGGTCACTTGTGGGGTAGTTATACTGCCCTGGCATACTAGGGGCCCAAATGTGTGGTAAGTAGTTTGAAATCAAATTCTGTAAAAAATGACTGGTGAAATCCGAAAGGTGCTCTTTGGAATGTGGGCCCCTTTGCCCACCTAGGCTGCAAAAAAGTGTCACACATGTGGTATCTCCGTATTCAGGAGAAGTTGGGGAATGTGTTTCGGATTTCACTGGCCATTTTTTACAGAATTTGATTTCAAACTACTTACCACACATTTGGGCCCCTAGAATGCCAGGGCAGTATAACTACCCCACAAGTGACCCCATTTTGGAAAGAAGACACCAAAAGGTATTCACTGATGGGCATAGTGAGTTCATAGAACTTTTTATTTTTGTCACAAGTTAGTGGAATATGAGACTTTGTAAGAAAAAAAAAAAATCATCATTTTCCGCTAACTTGTGACAAAAAATAAAAAGTTCTATGAACTCACTATGCCGATCAGCAAATACCTTAGGGTGTCTACTTTCCGAATTGGGGTCATTTGTGGGGTGTTTGTACTGTCTGGCCATTGTAGAACCTCAGGAAACATGACAGGTGCTCAGAAAGTCAGAGCTGCTTCAAAAAGCGGAAATTCACATTTTTGTACCATAGTTTGGAAACGCTATAACTTTTACCCAAACCATTTTTTTTTTACCCAAAAATTTTTTTTTATCAAAGACATGTAGAACAATAAATTTAGAGCAAAATTTATATATGGATGTCGTTTTTTTTGCAAAATTTTACAACTGAAAGTGAAAAATTTCATTTTTTTGCAAAAAAATCGTTAAATTTCGATTAATAACAAAAAAAGTAAAAATAACAGCAGCAATGAAATACCACCAAATGAAAGCTCTATTAGTGAGAAGAAAAGGAGGTAAAATTCATTTGGGTGGTAAGTTGCATGACCGAGCAATAAACGGTGAAAGTAGTGTAGGTCAGAAGTGTAAAAAGTGGGGGGCGGAGTCTGACTGCTGGCCTGAGCAGACGCATGTAAGAGAAGCTCCTCTACATGCATTCCAGCATCCTGGTTTATATTGCACCATAACTAATCAAATTATGGGGAAAGTTGGCAGATACCTCCCTAAAGATAAGACCGACTCTCCGAAGCCGGACAGAGGTTCATCAGATATGGAGAAATACCTGCAAAAGAAGACCTCCGGTGCTGTGTGTGAGGCAGCTAAGATGGCGCCACATGAACCAGACGACTGGTCACAGGAAGCTGAAAGTGCCACCAGAGATCTAGAGGAAGGGCTGCAACCGGCAGGCATAGCCCCTATATCACAGAAATTTCTCCAACAGGCTCTCTCAGCAGCTATTGCCCCAGTACTAAATGAGCTCCAGGAGATAAAAGTAGATATTAAGCAAATAGGGCACCGAGTGGAGACGCTGGAGGGGAATCAAGCAGCCATAATTTCCTTTGCACGCACGCTAGGAGAGAATACAGCAGCTTGCATGGATTCCCTGGATAATGCCTTCTCACTCATCGAGGACCAGGAGAACCGCAGCAGGCGGAAAAATATTCGGCTGTGCGGTCTCCCAGAGCAGTTCCAGCACGAGGATTTACCTGAAGCAGCGGCGGCCATCTTTGCCAGTCTCCTGGGAGCAGAGAGCACGGAAGGAATTGAAATAGAGCGCATCCATCGGTCACTCAGACCAAAGCCAAAAGAGGGTGAAAACCCTAGGGATGTCATCTGTGGCCTGCTGAAATACACAGATACAGCAGCCATACTGAGAGCGGCCAGAGAAAAGAAAAACCTCACTCATGAGGGCGCTACGATCCTGCTGTTTCAGGACTTGGCGCCAACGACGCTAAACAAAAGGAGAGCCCTCCGACCCCTGACGGACCATCTGAGGCACATCAAGATCCCATATAAATGGTTATTTCCTTTTGGTCTTACGTTTGCGGTCGGGGGCAGAAGATGCACCATCCGGGTTCCAGGAGACCTAGCCGCAGCTTGGGAGCTACTCCAGACCGATCCGTTAGACATTCCGTCCTGGCTGCCATCGTCTGAGGTCGGAGTCCCATTGCCGGACCTGCCAGGAGTACAGAGATGGTCCAAAGCAATGCCAAGAAGGAAGATTGGCCCTAGATCCAGGGACACATGAATATTGTGACTTAAGTGCTTGCCTTAAATTCACACTTGTTTAAGCCGTGAGTAATATATTGAGCTGAGGCGAATATATATATCTGTTTTATCAGTCCTGCAAGTATTACTATGTTCTGTATATTTGCTGACAGGATGAGGTGGTGTGTGTTAACCAGATATATATGCTCCGGTCACGCTCCTGTCTCGCTCCGGTTATACATTTTCCCATATATGTGGTCAAAATGTATACAAGCTTGTATAATGAGTTATGTCATCCAGATTCTTAATTGTACTGCACCAGGTTAGCTGGATCTGCTGGTTACCTATGTTCTGTACAAGATCTGTAGGTCCCCCCCATATATCTTACATCAGGGGTAAACTAGCGCAGTCCTGGTGTCAGCGCAGTAGCTGGGTGGACGGCATACTGACTGTATGCTCCTTGTTAGGGGTTGTCAGATGTACCCACTCCAAGTTCTGTTATGTGGCCATGTTCCTAAGTTCTGTAAGGAATAATGGCCGGGTTCAGTTATACTCAGTTATGTACAGTTTTCAATCTCTTGTGCACAATATATTGGGCTGCTGTAGGAGGGTTAGGCACACATAAAAGATGTCGCTGATTAAATGTACATCCTTTAACGTAAGGGGGTTCAATACTCCGCAAAAAAGATCACAAGTCATTCGTTTGCTACGGAAGTACCATACAGACATATGCTTTTTTCAAGAGCTGCACTTCAGAACCACGAATGTCCCCACACTGCAGAAGGGATACTTTAATAATTGGTTCCTGAGCACTTTTGACAAAGCCAAAAGAGGGGTTGGTATTGCCATAGCAAAACGTATACCTTTTAAGATGACAGCCACCCAGACAGATGCTGAAGGTAGATTCATCTTGGTGAAAGGGGTAATAGGCACCCAACCTGTAACCTTAGCGAGTTTATATAGTCCCAACAGAGGTCAGAAAGAATGGATCTCTAAGACAATGCAGGTACTTAAGGCTTTTGCTGAGGGGATCTGTATTGTAGGTGGAGACCTTAATGTGGCTCTGAATCCCAGTATTGATACCTCGGACGGATCCACTCAGCAAACACAGAGGACCTTGGGCTGCATTAATGCTCATATTGCTGATGCTAACTTAACTGATGCCTGGCGTCTGACGCATCCCACAGACAGGGACTACACCTTTTACTCTGCTGCACATAATGTCTACAAAAGACTAGATTATCTTCTGATATCAAATTCCTGCATAGACATGGTGGAGCAGACGGTGATCGACCCTATCACTATTTCTGATCATGCCCCTGTATCGATGGTTATACATATTGCCAGTCTACCCTCCCAGTGTAGGCAGTGGAGACTTAATGAAACCTTACTGGATAGAAGAGAGGCAGTAGAGGCCTTATCAAAGAAGCTGTCATGGTATTTTGCAGAAAACCTAACTCCAGAGGTTTCCCAGACTATAGTGTGGGAGGCGCATAAATCTGTCATGAAAGGAGAATTTATAGCCCTGGGGTGTAAAATTAAAAGGGAGAGACAGCAAACACTTCATTCCTTACTCAAGCAGATTTCAGATCTTGAAGCCACTCATAAGAGGTCTAAAGCTCTGAAAATACAGCAAGAACTCCTCCTCCTGAGAACGAAACTGAAGGACCATCTAAACATTTGCCACGCCAAAGCGTATCAATATGCGCAGTTTCGGTTTTTTTCTCATGGGGACAGAGGTTCGAAGCTGATGTCTTCGCTTATAAAACAACGGAAAGATTCTATGTTTATCCCCAGCATAAAAGCTTCGGATGGCAAATTACTACATAGAACTATAGACATAGCAAAGGAATTTAAAAATTTCTATCAGGAGCTCTATGGGTTAGATAAAAGCTCTATTAGCACAGACCCAATAGCAAATTCTATGATGGAGGATTTTCTGTCTAACTTAAATTTGCCTCAACTTAGTAGTGAAGAGGGGTCCTCACTGATTGCTCCGGTAACAGAGGAAGAGGTAGGGAAAGTGCTGAAATCAATGCCCTTGGGAAAATGCCCAGGACCGGACGGAATTCCGGTAGGATATTACAAGAAATTTGCGGATATTTTATGTCCTCATCTCACGAATTGGTGCAACTCTCTCCTTACAGGTGGGCATCTTCCTGCTCAATCTTTAGAAGCTAATGTGACTATCCTGCCTAAACCTGGGAAAGACCACACGCTCTGCGGGAGTTACAGGCCCATATCTCTTCTGAACGTCGACGTAAAGGTTTGGGCCAAAATCTTGGCTACCAGACTTAGTTCCTTCCTTCCCAAACTGATCCACCCTGACCAAGCTGGTTTTGTACCAGGAAGGGAGGGGAACCATAACTCCTACAGAGTCGTCACGGCAATCCAGTGGGCTAAGAAGCATAGTACTCCACTAATCCTTTTAAGTGTAGATGCGGAGAAGGCCTTCGACCGGGTTAAATGGAGCTTCATGGAGAGAACATTGCAGAGGTTTGGTATTCCTGATCAATTTCAGAAAGCCATTATGACTCTCTACACCAATCCGAGTGCTAAAATCAGAGTAAACGGCACCCTTTCACCTTCCTTTCCCATCTATAATGGCACCCGGCAAGGTTGTCCATTATCTCCTGCGCTATATATTTTAGTGATGGAGACCCTTCTCCAAGCCATTAGAGACCACCCTGGTATAAGAGGGGTTAGGGCCAAGAAAGACACAATTGAATATATTAACGTCGCCTATGCAGACGACCTCTTGGTGATGGTGTCCAACCCGGTCGAGGCCTTCCCGCATCTCCTCTCCTTATTTGAACTGTTCGGTGCGGTCTCTAATTACAAGGTAAATTACACTAAGTCGGAGGTTATGAATATTACAGCCCCATCAAAAAGTGTATCTTCCCTCAAAGCTACAACACCCTTTATTTGGCAGACCTCTCACATCACTTACCTGGGAATTAATATCCCGTCTAAACTGGAGAACATTTTCCAGCTGAATTATACCCCCCTTCTGTCCGATATACAAAGATTATTAGGATCTCTCCGCATCCCCTACACCTCCTGGATGGGGAGAAAGAATCTTCTGAAGGCCTTTGTGTTGCCTAAGATATTATATGTCATACAGATGCTGCCTGTCTTCCTTCCCTCCTCCTTTTTCACGCAGATCCGGAGATTATTTTCTACATATCTGTGGGGGGGAGGGGAGCCAGGATAGCTTACAGTAGACTGATTCTGAGGAAGACTCAGGGTGGGTTTGCACTGCCGGATGTTCAGTTATACTATAGGGCAATCCACCTTAGACGCTGGATGCAATTACATGCTTCTAACTGCTCAACGTTGGGTGGTGCCTTGGAGTTACTCCAACTCTCTCAACCACAAAGAGCAGCATTGTGGGGTCTGACTACCACATCTCTGCATAACCATACACTACTTAAAGGCACAAGTATGGTGATTAAGCAACTTAACAAAGATCGCGGATTGTTGGGTGCCCCCTCACCAGCCATGCCAGCAGAATTGGCCCCCTTTGCAGCAAGACCTACATTAGCAAGCACTTCCCCAGCGTGGAGTTCCCTGAGGGAGTTCACTATCAAAGAGTATTTGGATGCTGCTCTAGGCAGTTTACCAGCTGACCATCCCATTCACCTAGCCATGCAGTCCTCTAACTTTCTGAGCTTGGCTGACTTTAAGGCAGTTAGTAAGACTCTAATAGATAAACAGATTCTTAAATAGGATCACACATGGTTCGAGAAAATCCTGTCCTCCAGCTCGCCACACAGTAGATTGATCTCCCTATTCTATTTAGGCCTAAACGTACCCAAAGCTAATGACACTCCTCTGTTCTTGAAAACCTGGGAGTCAGAATTAAATAGGTCCTTCACTGAGACGGAGGTTCTTAGATTATATGCACACTCACACGGCTTCTCCAGGTGCGTCAAGGTACAAGAGCACTCTTTTAAAGTACTCACCCAATGGTATATGACACCGAAACAGTTGTTCCTCAGGGGTTTGAGTCCCAGTGATCAATGCTGGAGATGTAAAGATGGTGTGGGTACACTTTCACATATCTTTTGGTCCTGTCCGCTGATACAGACGTTTTGGGCGACGGTATCTAAGGCCATTAACTCTATTACACACAAGAGGATACCTTTGTCTCCTGAGTTGGTCCTTCTATGGTTACCCACCAAAGATCTTTCCCCTTCTAAGAATAGCTTAGCCACTCAACTGATTCAAGCGGCAAGGTTGATCATTCCACAAAGGTGGCTGAGTGTAGATCCCCCCACTTTAACCCATTGGATGAATAAGGTAGATCATATACAGCGCCTGGAGGAACTAGCCAGCTGGGAGAATAGATCTCATGAGAAGCATGCTAAAATGTGGAACCCTTGGTTGCGTTATCGCTTGTCACAAACATCAGTTACTCAATAAAGGTCATCTGACCCTTACGATCTGAACTACTTCATTTTACCTCCAACACCAGATTGCCTTATACTTCTACAAAGATGTGCTTAGAGATTTACGTTACGGTTATGAATATTTTTTGTGAGGCCGTTGCCTTGCTGTTCACCAATTAGATAAATTGTCCCTGTAAACCATGTGACCGACACAAGTACACACTAATGTATGTCCAAGGCGTGTCCCCACAAGGATCAACTAGGGCCTATCATAGGGATGTTATGCTGTATTATCTTTGCCTCATGCTATATCTCTGGTCTGTTTAATTGCATTATTAATACTGCTTAGACATGTTTGGGGGATGTGCCTATCCACCCTGGTGCAGCAACGGTACATTCTTTTTGCCTTATCACTATGATGCAAGGTCACTGGTGTAACAACTTTTTGCTACTTTTCAATAAAAAGAAAATTGTCAAGAAGTGTAAAAAGTGGCCTGGTCTTTCAGGGTGTTTAAGCTATAGGGGCTGAGGTGGTTAAGCTAGGGTGGCTGAAGTGGTTAAAGGGTTTCTGTCACCCCACTAAACAGTTTTTTTTTTTTGTGTACTTATAATCCCTATCATGCAATATTGCTATACCTTATGTTATTAATAATTTTCATTCAGTAGATTTTGCAAAAAACTTACTTTTATAATATGCTAATTACCTTTCTACCAGCAAGTAGGGCGTCTACTTGCTGGTAGCAGCCGCAGAAAACCGCTACCTCCTTCTGTTGATTGACAGGGCCAGCCACAATCTCCTCCTCCGGCCAGCCCCGTCAGCATTTCAAAAATCGCGCGCCTGTGTTGATTCGGCGCAGGCGCTCTGAGATAAGGAGGCTCGCCTCCTCAGCACTCCCTCAGTGCGCTTTCGCCGATGACGTCTTCTCTTTCGGTGATGTCATCGGCGCAGGCGCACTGAGGGAGTGCTGAGGAGGCGAGCCTTCTTATCTCAGAGCACCTGCACCGAATCAACACAGGCGCGCGATTTTTTAAATGCTGACAGGGCCGGCCGGAGGAGGAGATCGCGGCTGGCCCTGTCAATCAACAGAAGGAGGGGGCGGTTTTCTGCGGCTGCTACCAGCAAGTAGACGCCCTACTTGCTGGTAGAAAGGTAATTAGCATATCATAAAAGTATGTTTTTTGCAAAATCTACTGAACGAAAATTATTAATAACATAAGGTATAGCAATATTGCATGATAGGGATTATAAGTACACAAAAAAAATAAATCAGTTTAGTGGGGTGACAGAAGCCCTTTAAGTAGACACAGAAGTGGGATGGTTACGCTGATAGTAGCGTTATCGCCACTCACCATCTGTGTCGATTCCTCAAAGTTGCGTAAAAACCTCACAAAGGTCAGACATCAATGCCCACTCATCACTTCTGAAGAGCGGAAGCTGACTGGAAAGGCGACAACCATGTTGCAGGTGGTAATCCACTATTGCCCTCTGCTGCTCACAAAGCCTGGCCAGCATGTGGAACTTGGAGTTCCAGCGCATGCTCACGTCGCACAACAGTTGGTGAGCTGGCAATTGCAAGCACTGCTGCAGCATTGCCAGACCAGGGGAAGCTGTCGATGACTTGCGGAAATGGGCACACACGCGGCGCACCTTCACCAGTAGCTCAGGCAAATTGTGGTAGGTTTTGAGAAACCACTGAACCACTAGGTTGAACACTTGGACTAGGCATGGTATATGAGTGAGCTTGCTGAGCTCCAATGCCTCCACCAAGTTACGGCCATTATCAAACACAACCATGCCTGGTTGTAGGTTGAGTGGTGAGAGCCACAGCTCAGTCTGGTCCCTTATCCCCTGCCACAGATCTGTGGCCGTGTGCTGTTTGTCACCTAAGCAGATCAGTTTAAAGAGGACTTTTCACCGATTATTACACTATGAACTAACTATACAAACATGTAGAGCGGCGCCCGGGGATCTCACTGCACTTACTATTATCCCTGGGTGCCGCTCCGTTCTCCTGCTATGCCCTCCGGTATCTCCGTTCACTAAGTTATGGTAGGCGGAGTCTGCCCTTGTTCTGCTGTAGTGCTGGCCAATCGCATTGCAGAGCTCACAGCCTGGGAGAAAATAACCTCCCAGGCTGTGAGCTCTGCGCTGCGATTGGCCAGCGCTAGAGCAGAACAAGGGCAGGCTCCGCCTACCATAACTTAGTGACTGGAATCACCGCCTACTATAACTTACTGAGCGGAGATACCGGTGGGCATAGCAGGAGAACGGAGCCGCGCCCAGGGATAATAGTAAGTGCAGCGAGATCCCCGGGCACCGCTCTACATGTCTGTATAGTTAGTTCATAGTGTAATAAATCGGTGAAAGGTCCTCTTTAAGCACAGCCTGTTGCAGCTTCCCCACTGCAGTGCTACACTGCTTCCAGCTACTGACTAATGCCTGACTGGTGCTGCAAGATGATAATTCAGAGGTGTAAGTGGAGGAGGAGGCATAGGAGGAGAAGGGTGGGTTGCAGCTACTAACATAGGTGGTGGCGGAAACCCTGATGAAAATAGGGCCCGCAATCCTTGGTGTCGGTAGCACCTGTCCACAAGATAGTTACAGGTGGCACTACTGATATTTTCCAAGCACCCGAGTGCTTCACAAATGCCTCTTGATACCTCCTAAAAGACCAGTCACAGCGGTGCACAATCCTTGAAATACAGCCATCCAAATCTTCCAAAACAAGACGAAGAAATATACAGCACTCATCACTGGTTCTTTTATTTCATAGTAGCAGGTTACAAGCGGCAGGCTAGCAGTTAGCCAAATTCACATACAGCGGCGACGGCTGTTTTGCGCACGAATAATCGCACGATTGTTCATGTGCGAAACAGCCAATCATGAGATTATTTGTGCGCGAAACAGCCGTCGCCGCTGTATGTGAATTTGGCTAACTGCTACCCTGCCGCTTGTGACCTGCTACTATGAAATAAAAGAAGCAAAGAACCAGTGGTGAGTGCTGCTTATTTCTTCATCTTGTTTTGGAAGATTTGGTCGGTAGCACCTGTGCCATCCCAGGGTACGACTCGCTCCCGGCCTCCACAACGTTCACCCAGTGTGCTGTCAGGGAAATGTAGTGTCCCTGGCCAAAAGCACTTGTTCATGTGTCAGTCTTTAAGTGGACCTTCCCAATAACAGCATTGGTCAGGGCACGGGTGATGTCACGGGACACATGCTGGTGTAAGGCTGGGAACTGCACACAGTGAAAAATATTAGTGGCTGCGGACATGGTATCGCCACCTCCATCAGGCTGCAGAAAGCCTCAGTGTCCACAAGCCTAAATGGCAGCATTTCCAGGGCCAGCAATTCTGAAAAGTGCACATTTAATTCTATGGCCTGTGGGTGGGTGGGTGGCTTGGTACTTGCGCTTTTGTTCAAAGGCCTGGGGTATAGACATCTATATGCTGCGCTGGGACAACAAAGTGGATGTGTTAGCTGATGGTGCTTGCAACGGTCCAGGTGCATAGCGGGAGGCATCCGGGCCTGTGTATTGGACACGGGATTAGCCAGCACGTTACACAGGGGAAGAGAAGGCAGTGGTGTGATCCACAGACACTAATTGTGGACCCAGGCGTACGGCCCACCTATTAGGGTGCTTTGATGCCATGTGGCAGATCATGCTGGTGGTGGTGAGGTTGCTAGTGTTCACGTTCCTGCTTATTTTGGTACGGCACAAGTTGCAAATGACAATTTTATCATCCGCACTTTCCTCAAACTGCGGGACACCTACCCCTTGGCAAGGGAGATTGCTGCAAGGGGGTGCTCTGGGGAACAGTTGCGGGCCTGTTTGGTGTGGCCCGCCTTCTCCCTTTTGCCACCCCACTGCCTCTTCCAATCTGTTGAGGTGCTGCAGATCCCTCCCCCTCTGTACTGCTGTCCTCGCTCGGCTTGCCACCTTTCCAGGTTGGGTCAGTGACTTCATCGTACACCACCTTCTCTTCCACTTCCTCAATCTGGTTACCCTCCTGACTTGCTGACCTAACAACAACCTCAGTTATTGACAACTGTGTCTCCTCGTCATCATCAACCTCTTGAGACACTAATTGTGGTTTACTTGTTGGCAACTGTGTGTAATCATCATCATCCACCTCGTTAAACACTAATTGACATTCCCCACCATCATCTTCTTGTGACTGTGGATGCTCAAGAGTTTGGGAATCAGGGCACAAGATCTCCTCATGTCCCTCTTCAAGCGGCCTTGGCGAGAGGGCCAAATCAAGGAATGGCGCTGAAAAGAGCTCCTCGGAATATCCGAGTGTGGGATCACTTTTTTGCCAAGACTCTACATGGTGGGAGGAAGGAGGATCAGGGTGAGGATTCTGTTGACCAGACTCTTGGCTACTGAGACTGGACTTTGTGGAGGACAGGGTGGTGCTTAACCGACTGGAAGCATTATCTGCTGCAATCCAACCGACCACCTGGTCGCACTGGTCTGACTTTGAGAGTGGTGTCCTGCGCCGCCCTACAAACTGGGACATGAAGCTAGGTATTGTGGATAAGTGTGTTTCTTGTGCTCTGGCAGCAGGCACAGTTTCACCGCGCCCAGGGAAACGGCCTCTACGTGCACAATCAGCAGCACGGCCACTTTTCCGTCCTTTACTGCTCACCTTACGCATATTAAATGGTATATATGCTTGCAAGTATGTGACACATACAGTAGCGCAGGTTTTGTAAGTGTGTGCAAATAAGTACACAGAATGTCACAGATATTTTTAGGATGTGCATATGTTAAACAGGAGATGTAGCACAGATAATGTCGCTGTCCGCAGCGTCTATGAAAAAAGTACACTGAATGATCATTTTAGGATACGCAAACGTTATACAGGAGGTATAGCGCAAGTAATGTTGCTGTCACCTGCGACTAATAAAAAATTACACTGAGTTAATCTCACTGATATTTAGGATGCGCAAACGTTATACAGGAGGTATAGAGCAAGTACACTGTGTGCAGAATTATTAGGCAAATGAGTATTTTGACCACATCATCCTCTTTATGCATGTTGTCTTACTCCAAGCTGTATAGGCTCGAAAGCCTACTACCAATTAAGCATATTAGGTGATGTGCATCTCTGTAATGAGAAGGGGTGTGGTCTAATGACATCAACACCCTATATTAGGTGTGCATAATTATTAGGCAACTTCCTTTCCTTTGGCAAAATGGGTCAAAAGAAGGACTTGACAGGCTCAGAAAAGTCAAAAATAGTGAGATATCTTGCAGAGGGATGCAGCACTCTTAAAATTGCAAAGCTTCTGAAGCGTGATCATCGAACAATCAAGCGTTTCATTCAAAATAGTCAACAGGGTCGCAAGAAGCGTGTGGAAAAACCAAGGCGCAAAATAACTGCCCATGAACTGAGAAAAGTCAAGCGTGCAGCTGCCAAGATGCCACTTGCCACCAGTTTGGCCATATTTCAGAGCTGCAACATCACTGGAGTGCCCAAAAGCACAAGGTGTGCAATACTCAGAGACATGGCCAAGGTAAGAAAGGCTGAAAGACGACCACCACTGAACAAGACACACAAGCTGAAACGTCAAGACTGGGCCAAGAAATATCTCAAGACTGATTTTTCTAAGGTTTTATGGACTGATGAAATGAGAGTGAGTCTTGATGGGCCAGATGGATGGGCCCGTGGCTGGATTGGTAAAGGGCAGAGAGCTCCAGTCCGACTCAGACGCCAGCAAGGTGGAGGTGGAGTACTGGTTTGGGCTGGTATCATCAAAGATGAGCTTGTGGGGCCTTTTCGGGTTGAGGATGGAGTCAAGCTCAACTCCCAGTACTACTGCCAGTTTCCGGAAGACACCTTCTTCAAGCAGTGGTACAGGAAGAAGTCTGCATCCTTCAAGAAAAACATGATTTTCATGCAGGACAATGCTCCATCACACGCGTCCAAGTACTCCACAGCGTGGCTGGCAAGAAAGGGTATAAAAGAAGAAAATCTAATGACATGGCCTCCTTGTTCACCTGATCTGAACCCCATTGAGAACCTGTGGTCCATCATCAAATGTGAGATTTACAAGGAGGGAAAACAGTACACCTCTCTGAACAGTGTCTGGGAGGCTGTGGTTGCTGCTGCACGCAATGTTGATGGTGAACAGATCAAAACACTGACAGAATCCATGGATGGCAGGCTTTTGAGTGTCCTTGCAAAGAAAGGTGGCTATATTGGTCACTGATTTGTTTTTGTTTTGTTTTTGAATGTCAGAAATGTATATTTGTGAATGTTGAGATGTTATATTGGTTTCACTGGTAAAAATTAATAATTGAAATGGGTATATATTTGTTTTTTGTTAAGTTGCCTAATAATTATGCACAGTAATAGTCACCTGCACACACAGATATCCCCCTAAAATAGCTAAAACTAAAAACAAACTAAAAACTACTTCCAAAAATATTCAGCTTTGATATTAATGAGTTTTTTGGGTTCATTGAGAACATGGTTGTTGTTCAATAATAAAATTAATCCTCAAAAATACAACTTGCCTAATAATTCTGCACTCCCTGTAATGTCGCTATCATCAGCGGCTAATAAAAAATTACAATGAGTTAATCTCACAGATTTTTAGGATTGGCAAACGTTATACAGGAGATGTAGTGCAGGTAATGTCGCTGCCACCAGCAGTAGTTGTTGAGCGAGCATGCTCGGCCGAACTGCTGTTCGGCTCGAGCTTTACTATGTTCGGCACATGGAGGTACTCGGTCGAACACCACTTGTGCTCCATGCTCGAGTCTCCTAGCAGCACGTTTCGCGGCTGCCATGCAGCCAATAAATGTGCAGGTAAGTATTGCCCTCCCTGTAATGCTAGTAGCCATGTTGGCTACTGGCATTAGTGATTGGCTGGCCGAGACACGTCATCGGGCACTATATAGCACCCGATGACACATGTTGGGCTAATTTGAAAACGGGGAGAGCTGCGCTTAGGAAGGGACAGAGTGTAGGGAGTGTGATCACAATCTATTTAGTAGAAAAATGTTTCAAAGACCCAAAAGTCCTTTTTAGGACTATTGCATGTGGCAGGCAGGCTGGCAGCAATATAATATAGCCATCAATTTATTTTTCCAGTATTTTCAATACTTTTTCTATAGAGGGTGTCTGCAGTGACTTGTGACATCTATAGTGATGAGCGAGCATGCTTGGCCGAATACCGGTTCGGCTCGAGCATCGCTATGTACCGCATGTGCTCGAGCACCATGCTCGAGTTTCCTACGCACGTTTTGCGGGTTTTAAGCAGCCAATAAAAGTGCAGGAAAGTACTGCCCTCACTGTAATGCCAGTAGCCTTGTTGGCTGCTGGCATTACAATGATTGGCTGGCCGGAACGAGTCAACGGGTGCTATATAGCACCCGATATCACGTGCTCGGATCAGTCATAGTCAGGGAGAGCAGAGCGTAGGAAGGGAAAGGCAGTGTAGGGAGCGAAATTCAGTTATTATTCTAAGAAAGCTTTTCAAAGACCCAAAAGTCCTTTTAAGGACTACTGTGTGTGTGTGTGTTTTTAAAGCAGCAATATATGTTTACCTGCGCTAAATTGATCAGTCTCAGGGACATCCGTGCTGAGCAAGGGACAGATAGTGCAGAGAGAGAAATTTGCTGGTTTTACTACCAAAAGCTTTTCAAAGACCCCAAAGTCCTTTTAAGGACTACTGTGTGTGTGTTTGACAGCAGCAAGATGTTTTTCTTTAATACCTATTAGTGACATATACTGTACATCATCCGCAGACTGTCTTTTTGCGTAAAGTCAAATAATCAGTGCCACATTTATTGTCTAATAGTGTGCGTTTAAAATACATCGGTGACATACAGTACTCCATCCGAAAACTGTTTCTTTAGCGTAAATTTAAATAATCAGGGACCAGCCCTCATCTACTGTCTCTGTAGTGTGCGCGTGTAATACACATCCGTAACATATACAGTACTCCATCCGAAAACTGTTTCTTTAGCATACATTTAAATAATCTGGCCCTAATCTAGTGTTCATAGTGTGTTTTCTGTGACATACAGTACGCCATCCGAAAACTGTTTCTTTAGGGCAAATTTAACTAATCTGGGCCTAATATCGTGTCCATAGTGTGTGGCTTTCTGTGACATATACAGTACGCCATCCGAAAACTGTTTCTTTAGGACAAATTTAACGAATCTGGGCCTAATATAGAGTCCATATTCTGTGGGTTTCTGTGACATATACTGTCCTGCATCCGAAAACTGTCTGTATTGCAAATTCCAATAATCAGGGCCTAATATAGTGTGCATAATCTGTGGTGTTCTGTAACATATCCTGTCCTGCATCAGAGAACAGTGTCTGTATTGCAAATTAAAATAATCTGGGCCTAATAGTGTACATAATCTGGTGTTCTGTGACATATACCGTCCTGCATCCGAAAACTGTCTGTATTGCAAATTCCAATAATCTGGGCCTAATATAGAGTCCATATTCTGTGGTGTTCTGTGACATATACTGTCCTGCTTCCGAAAACAGTGTCTATAGCGGACAGTAAAACAATCAGTGCCACATCTAGTGACAAAACCATTAATATGAAGAAGGCGAGCACTAAGGGACGGGGAAGTGGGAGTGATGCTGATGGTGCACGCAGAGGCCATGGTCCTGGGCGCAATGAAACTGCCTGCTGCCAGTGCACCAGAAGAAAAAATAAATAAATAACATCCACCGTATCCAGCTTCATGTCCAACTTAGCTGGGCGGCGCAGGACAACACTGTCCAAGTCGGACCAGTGCGAAAAGTTGGTCAGTTAAATTGCTGAAGATAATGCTTCCAGTCATTTAAGCACCACCCTCTCTTCCACCAAGTCCAGTCTCTGTAGCCAAGAGTCTGTTCAACCGAATCCTCACTCTGATCATCCTTCCTCCCACCATGGAGAGGCTTGCCAAACGAGTGATCACACTCGGATATTCTGAGGAGCTCTTTCCAGTGCCACTATTACATTTGGCCCTCGCGCCCAGCACGCTTGAAGAGGGATCTGAGATATTGTGCCCTGATTCCAAACCTCTTGAGCCTTCACAGTCCCAAGAAGAGAACGGTGCTGAACGGCAATCATTCGCTCACGAGGTGGATGATGAGACACAGTTGTCAATCACTGAGGTTGTCATTAGGTCAAATCAGGAGGATGAGCAGAGAGCGGAAGTGGAAGAGGAGGTGGTGGACGATGAGGTCACTGACCCAACATGGTACGGTGAAAAGCCGAGCGAGGACAGCAGTACAGAGGGTGAAGGATCCACAGCACCACAACGGGCTCGAAGAGGCAGTGGGGTGGCAAAAGGGAGAAGTCAGCACACACTAAACAGGCCCGCAACCATTACACCGAGCACCCTAATGCGTAAATCTACCTTGCCAAGGGGTAGGTGTTCCGCAGTATGGCGCTTTTTTGAGGAAAGTGCAAACGGCAAAAGAGTGGTAGTTTGCAACCTGTGCCGTACTAAAATGAGCTGGCGCGTGAACACTAGCAACCTTACTACCACCAGCAGGATCCGCCACATGGCATCCAAGCATCCTAATAAGTGGGCCGAACGCCTGGGTTCACAATCTAGGTTTGTGGGACACACCACTGCCTTCTCTTAACCTGTGTTGCGCACTGCTGGCCAATCCCCTGTCGAAGGCACAGGCCCGAATGCCCCTAACCCTGCACCTGGACCTTCGCATGAACAATCAGCAACAACATCCACTTCCCTGTCTCAACGCAGCGTCCAAATGTCAATAACAGTCATTTTAACGCAAGCACAATTTCCCACCCACCCACAGGCCATAGCACTAAATGCGCAACTTTCGAAATTACTGGCCCTTGAAATGTCACCATTGAGGCTTGTGGACACTGAGTCCTTCTGCAGCCTGATGTCAGCGGCCATCCTTCGGTACGCAGACCCCAGCCGCCACTATTTTTCACGGTGTGCCGTGCCCGCCTTACACAAGCATGTGTCCCAGAACATCACCCGTGCCCTGACCGACTCACTTACTTGGAAGGTCCACTTTACCACGGACACATGGACAAGTGCTGGTGGACAGGGACGCTACATTTCCCTGACCGCACACTGGGTGAATGTTGTGGAGGCTGGGAGTGAGTCGTACCCTGGGATGGCACAGGTGCTACCCACGCCCAGGATTGCGGGCCCTAGGTCCATCAGGGTCGCCGCCAGCAGCTATGTTACTGGCTCCAACCCCCACTTTTCCTTCTCTGCCGCCTTCTCCACTTCCACCTTCAGCAGCAGTCAGCCATCAGTCGCTAGCTGGAAGCACTGTAGCACTGCTGTAGGTAAGCGTTAACAGGCCACGCTGAAGCTGATCTGCTTAGGGGACAAACAGCACACCGTCGCAGAGCTGTGGCTGGGTATAAGGGACCAGACCAAGCTGTCACTCTCGCCACTCAACCTACAACCAGGCATGGTTGTGTCTGACAATGACTGTAACTTGGTGGCGGCTTTGGAGCTCGGCAACCTGAAACACATCCCATGCCTAGCCCACGTCTTAAACTTAGTGGTTCAGTGGTTTATCAAAACCTACCCCAATTTGCCTGAGCTACTAGTGAAGGCGCACCATGTTTCCGCAAGTCGTCCACAGCTTCAGCTGGTCTGTCAACGCTGCAGCAGCGCTTGCGGCTTGCAGCTCACCGACTGTTTTGCGACGTTGGCACACGCTGAAAATCTATGTTCTACATGTTGGCCAGGCTTTGTGAGCAGCAGAAGGCAGTTGTGGAATATCAGCTGCAACATGGTTGTCGCCTTTCGAGTGAACTGCCACTATTAACAAGCTAGGAGTGGGCATTGATGTCAGACCTCTGTGAGGTTTTAAATAACTTTGATGAATCCACACAGATGGTTAGTGGTGATAACGCTATTATCAGCGTAACCATTCCACTGCTGTCTACTCAAACGATCTCTCACAATTAAGGACGATGCTCTGAATGTGGCAGATGAGGAAATGGGGGAGGATATTACACAGGGTGATAGCCAGACTACCCACAGTTTGTCTTCTCAGCGCAAATTGGACCATGAGGAGGAGGAGGAGAAGCTGGAGACAGTTTCCTCTGCTACAGAGGGTAGTACCCATGAAACTTTAATTCCATCTGTTCAGCATGGATGGACAGAAGAGGAGGAGGAGGATGAGGAGATGGAGAGTCATCCTGATGTCGACATCGACGTCTTGCCTGTTGGTACTCTGGCACACATGGCTGACTTCATGTTAGGCTGCCTTTCCCGCGACCCTCGCATTATACACATTTTAGATAACACGGATTACTGGTTGTTCATCCTTCTTGACCCCTGCTACAAAGAGAACTCATCTCTCTTTCCTGTGGTGGAGAGGACGAGTAAAACGGTGCAATACCAGAAGGTACTTGCTGAGAGATTGCTCCAAAATGCTGACAATGCGGCCGGCAGAGTCCGAACTTCCTTAGGCAACCGAGGAAGGGAGACAAGGGGAACACACAGCAGTTCCAACAAAGGCAGGGCAACACTCTCCAAGGCATGGGGCACTTTCATGACACCCCGCCAGCAATCTCACCCTGAAGCGTGGCCTAGTGGTACAAGGAGGGAAACTTTTTGGAAGATGAAGGCATACATAGCAAACCGTGTTAGTGTCCTAAATGATCCCTCAGTGTCTTACAACTACTGGGTGTCCAGGCTGGACACGTGGCACGAACTTGCACTCTACGCCTTGGAGGTGCTGGCCTGCCCTGCCGCCAGCGTTTTGTCTGAGCGTGTATTTAGTGCTGCTGGTGGCATTATAACAGATAAGCGTATACGCTTGTCCACTGGCAATGCTGACAGTTTGACTCAGATAAAAATGAACAAGACCTGGATTGCCGCTGACTTCTCAACTTCACCAGAGGAAAAATGAGCTGATGATGAACATGCTGTAAAGGCAATTTCAATCTATCATTTATAATGTACTCAATCTGTAACATCCTGAAGTATGTCACTAAACTTCTGTTCCCCTGCTTCATAATGTCAAGTGTATGTATATTGTCATCTGGTATAAGGTTGCATCACTTTCTCCATAATGTGCATTTTCTATGTCTGTATTTTATATATTTGCTGTAATTTCCATGTACACCAGCAGGTGGCAGCAATATGTAGGCAGAACATAGTTAGTTAACAGACCTAGACTGGAATAGACCATTCCAGGCTAGCTTCCCCCTATCTGTGGAGGAGTGGAATGTTCCCACATCCTACTTCAGAGGGAGGAAAGAAAGTTCTAGCAGTGTACCAGCCACCCTCTGTTGGGGTAGGCTGTGTGAATAGGAGCTCCCAGAAACAGGGACCCCAACCAGGGATCCAAGCCTCCCTGAGGCCCAGATCAAGCTTCCCAGCCTGAGTCCCTTACCTCAGCTGGTAGACCAAGAAAGCAGCCATCTTCAGAACTATCAGATCTCCAGGACGAAAACACCATACCCTGCGAGCAGTCCTGTAAGTACAGATTCCAGAACAAGGAGAAGATAAGTACCTCCACAGCTAGTCAGGCCCCTATGAAGCAGACCATAGACAGAGCAGAAGACAGATACCTGCCAGATTCTTAAAGGCGTATGTACCAGATGCAGAATATATATATAATTCCTGCCACATATTGCCAATACCTGCTGGGATCCGAGACTAAAGCTGTACATTGTATGGATCTAAAGCTGCATCTAATAACATCAAGTAAAGACAAGTTGGACCCTATTTTCTGTGTGGAATTCCATCATTCCTCCATTACTCCTATTGACAGCACTCAATTTTGTTGCATGTGAGCCAGGATACAGGAGTCCAGCCGTACTATAGGTAGGAGACCCCGTTGACACAATACAGAGACAATATCCCCCTCTGGCATTCCTAACCTAGTACATGAGCTATACCATCTTAAAGGGCCCTTCTACAGTACCTGCGCAAGCTGCAACTGGCGTCACAAACTTATACACATCTAAATCTGACCCACTGCATAGCAGCCCCAATGACCCAGTGTCCTGCTCATTGCAAATCTACTGTAGTGTATTCCCATCTTGTTTTCTCCTCCACATCCAGATTTTATATATTTCCTCCACTCATTTTTTTATAGGGTCAGTTCAACTGCAGGCCCTCAACTCAAATGTGTTATAGGGTCAGCTGAACAGCATGCACTTGCATATAATGTTTTAGAGCGTCAGCCCACCAGCAGGCACTCGCATATAATGTTTTAAAACGTCATTTGAACAGCATGCACTCGCATATAGTGTTTTACAACATCAGCTCACCTGCAAGCACTAGCATATAATGTTTTAGAGAGTCAGCTCAGCAGTAGGCCCTCGTCCCTCATGTTTTGGATGGACAGATCAGCTAGCCCTTGCTCCAAATGTTTTTGAGGGTCACCAGCGGGCCACCAAAATTTTTCTAGAGTGTGTATGATGCCCTCTTTTATGTGTAACAAAGGATGTTTTGGAGTGCCAGTTCCTTGTAATTTTTGGCACCCCCTTCGCTTAGTGCATAGGCTTTATGAGTGTAGGAGTCCCACTACTTGAACTATTGTACCACAATGTGAATGAGGTCCTCCTTTATGTGTATATAGTTGAATCTTCCTTATCTCATCCTCCTCTTCAATCATATCAACATGCTTATTCGTCGCATATAATGCCCTCGCATATCATTTTTTTACAGGGTCAGCTCAACTGCAGGCCCTCGCATATAATGTTTTACAGGGTCAGCTCAACTGCAGGCCCTCACATATGTTTTACAGGGTCAGCTCAACTGCAGGCCCTTGCATATTATGTTTTACAGTGTCAGCTCACCTGCAGGCCCTCACCTACAATATTTTACAGGGTCAGCTCACCTTCTGATGACGACAGCAAAGTCTTGCCTGTTGGTACTCTGGCACACATGGCTGACTTCATGTTAGGCTGCCTTTCCCACGAACCCGCGCGTTATACGCATTTTAGACAACACGGATGACTGGTTGTTCACCCTTCTCAACCCCCGCTACAAAGAGAACTTCTGATCTCTCATTCCTCTAGTGGGGAGGACAAGCAAAACAGTACTATACCAGAAGGTCCTTGTTGAAAAATTGCTCCAAGGTTGATAGAGCAGACATTCAAATGGATTGTCGCCGTCACAGGGACGTGCGATCGCCTAGAAGTTATATAAAATCAACAAAGCGGCAGCAGGCACTCACCTACAAGTCCAGTCTCAGTAGCCAAGAGTCTGGTCAACACAATCCTCACCATGATGGCTCACTGGGTGAAAGTTGGCTGCTGGCACCAGACTTGCCCTCCAATAGATCTTTGTTAACGGAAAGTGTACTCATTCCAATATCAGGGCCGCTTAGTAGTGCTGTATTGTTATTTATTGTCACTACCTCTTCGAGTCGGAAGTGGGTAATTGCCGCGCGCCTGCTGACTTCCTTGGACGCTTGTGCTTTAATAACTTGACCCACCCTCTCTGGGTGGTTCACAATTAGGAAAAAAAAGGGGCAAGGCAACAAGAGCCAATCAGATTTCAGACATTGACCTCCCTTGGATGTGGTAGCCCTTTCTCAGGCTCCCTCTCCTTCATCGAACCCTAATTCCCTGTTACCCGTGATCAACATGGTAGGCGCAGAAAAGAACATCGAAAGTTGATAGGGCAGACATCCAAATGGATCGTCTCCATCACGGGGACGTGCAATCGCCCAGATGTTTTCTAGAGTCACCAATACGGCAGCAGGCCCTTGCCCTGAAGGTTTTAGATGGTCAGATCAGCAGGCCCTTGCTCCAAATGTCACCAGCAGGCCATCAATCATAATTTTTCAAGGGTGTGTATGATGCCCTTCTTTATGTGTAACAAAGGGTGTTTTGGAGTGTCGGTGTCACGACCATGGTGATGGTCGTGACTCCTGGACCCGCATGCTGTTGCTGCGGTCTGCTCTCGTTATCAATCACAGGTGAGGGCTGAAGTATGTGGCCTCACGTGTGGTTGCCGCTGGCAACATGATGTTATTCGCAGTATAGCGGCCTGAGCTGTTGCTAGGCAGCTTGCTGTTAAGAGCATGCGGTTGCACCTGGCAACTTGTCTTTGTATGTGTGCACCTTCCCTGTTTGTTGTGCACGAGGTTCATGTATGTGTGCACTTCCCCTTCAAGTGGCTTCACTACCCTGTCTGGTCCTGGAAGGGTTAATTCCCTTTCCAGTGTGTGTTTGTGTGGGTGTGGCCACCTGGGCTATTTAGCCTCTGCTGGATGCCTGTAGCTGAGGGGTACTCCAGGCATGCTATGCTGGAGTCATCCTCCTGGTATCCTTATACCATCTGCCAGTGAGGGCCACCCTTGTGGTCATAAATATTATGTCACAATGTTATTTTATGTTTGTGTGGTGTCTATTCTTACTGCAGCTATGGATCTGGGTTCCTGTGTGTTTTGTGTGTGTGCTGTGTCCTTTCTATGTTTGGTGTGGACAGCAGCATTTGAGCACGGGATCCAGTCAGTGTGTCTGTGGCAGGTAGGGGTGGAAGTGGTTTTACTCACCTGCCATATCCATAGGCTGTTTTTGTTTCCCCTTCCTTGCAGCTTGGCCAGTTTAGACTCCTGTTCGTCCGTGTCAAGGAGGAACAGGTTGTCTTACCCAGCTCCTAGTTCAGGGATCCCTTGAGGGCTAGTAGGGATCCGAGGTTCCTGAGTATGAGCCCTCCTACCATCAGGGTTGGCTCATACAGCTAGGAGTCAAGGTCAGATTTAGGGATGCGTTAGGAGGTGACCTGCTCTCTAATTCTGTTGTCCTGGTCAAGCAACTTCCTTATCTATGGAACTGCACGGCTGAGGGTTTCCCCCACTCTCAGCTGTGACAGTATGACCACAATGGCTCCTTACGTGGTATACCTTCGAAAGAGGGTGCAGCATGCATCGCCATCTGGTTATGGGGTGCATGCGCGTTCTCCGGAGGGAGAGCGTTAGGGGGTTCACCATTAACGGCGCGGTTGGTGGCTTATTCCCCGCCACCTTGCCTTCCGTGTCTGTGTTGGTGATCCCTTGTCCCTCTCTATGTAATTATCTCTGGTCATCTGCTGGCAGCATTCCGTTAGTGTTCCGGCTGTGTGCTGGTTAGGAGTGGCTGTTGGCAGCGACTGGAGTGGGAACGTGTGTAGAGAGTGGACGCAGTGTCAGTGCGGTCTCTCCTGGCTGTTTGTTTGCTGGTCTCTGGTTCCTATGTGTTGCTCCAGAGGCTGGCAGTCGACCCCCTGGTTCCTGTGTGTTGCTCCAGGGGCTGGCAGCAGTCCTGGGGAGACTCGTATGTACTGACGCTGATTTTCCTATTTTTTACCTCCTCCCATCCCTGTTTTGAGTTCCTCACTTGTTTTCCCTTTTTCTTTTTTGGTGGGGGGGCTTTGAGGGGTGGGAGTGTCACGACCATGGTGATAGTCGTGACTCCTGGACCCGCATGCTGTTGCCGTGGTCTGCTCTCGTTATCACTCACAGGTGAGTGATATGGCCTCACGTGTGGTTGCCGCTGGCAACATGATGTTACTCGCAGTATAGCGGCCTGAGCTGTTGCTAGGCAGCTTGCTGTTAAGAGCACGCGGTTGCACCTGGCAACTTGTCTTTGTATGTGTGCACTTTCCCTGTTTGTTGTGCACGAGGTTCATGTATGTGTGCACTTCCCCTTTAAGTGGCTTCACTACCCTGTCTGGTCCTGGAAGGGTTAATTCCCTTTCCAGTGTGTGTTTGTGTGGGTGTGGCCACCTGGGCTATTTAGACTCTGCTGGATGCCTGTAGCTGAGGGGTACTCCAGGCATGTTATGCTGGAGTCATCCTCCTGGTATCCTTATACCATCTGCCAGTGAGGGCCACCCTTGTGGTCATAAATATTATGTCACGATGTTATTTTATGTTTGTGTGGTGTCTATTCTTACTGCAGCTATGGATCTGGGTTCCTGTGTGTTTTGTGTGTGTGCTGTGTCCTTTCTATGTTTGGTGTGGACAGCGGCATTTGAGCACGGGATCCATTCAGTGTGTCTGTGGCAGGTAAAGGTGGAAGTGGTTTTACTCACCTGCCATATCCATAGGCTGTTTATGTTTCCCCTTCCTTGCAGTTTGGCCAGTTTAGACTCCTGTTCGTCCGTGTCAAGGAGGAACAGGTTGTCTTACCCAGCTCCTAGTTCAGGGATCCCTTGAGGGCTAGTAGGGACCCGAGGTTCCTGAGTATGAGCCCTCCTACCATCAGGGTTGGCTCATACAGCTAGGAGTCAAGGTCAGATTTAGGGATGCGTTAGGAGGTGACCTGCTCCCTAATTCTGTTGTCCTGGTCAAGCAGCTTCCTTATCTATGGAACCGCACGGCTGAGGGTTTCCCCCACTCTCAGCCGTGACAGCCGGATCCTTGTCATTTTTGGCAGCCCTTTCACTTAGTGCATAGGCTTTATGTGTGTAGGAGTCCCACTAACTGAACTATTGTACCACAATGTGAATGAGGCCCTCCTTTATGTGATATACAGGCTGTTTCTGTAATTTTTTGCAGCACTTGCACCTTATATACAATTGAATATACAGGAAAGAATGTTTGCTAACAATTTTTTATGTAAAATTAATTTTTTGTGGAGTTTTTTGTGTATTTTTGTCAGTCTGTAAAAGTGGCATACAACCCGGACAATATGGTTCCCAGCAGCGACCTGGGAGTCCAAGATGCATCTAGACATCGTCCCCATGCTGTTCCCGATCCATTTTGGTGGTGTTTCTGTCACTTTCTGACTTTTTCCAATGGACCAGGTATCCTCCCCTCTTCAGAGCAGGGGTGCCTGGTTGTCTCCTATTGACTTCCATTATACTCGGGTGCTCGGTCGAGCACACGAATATAGCAATGTGTTCGGGACAAACACCTGAATACCCGAATACTTTTGTGCTCGATCATCGCTAGACATCTGTCCAATACCTTCTGTGTGTCAGGGCCTGAGATAGGAAAAATATAAGTGAAATCTACTTTCCTTTTTCCATACTTTTACGTACTTTTTCCATATACTGTGCTTGCTGTGAACTGTGACATCTGTGCCACATCTTGTGTGTCAAGCGTGCATATAACATTTAATATGAAGAAGGCGAGCATTAAGGGACGGGGAAGTGGCCGTGATGCTGATGGTTCACGCAGAGGCCATGGCCCAGGGTGTGTTGAAACTGTACCTGCTGCCAGAGCACAAGAAAAACAATCATCCACGATACCTAGCTTCATATCCCAGTTTGCAGGGTGTCGCAGGACAAAACTCTTGAAGTCAGACTAGTGCGACCAGGTAGTCAGTTGGATTGCAGCAAATAATGCTTCTAGTCGGTTAAGCACCACCCTGTCTTCCACCAAGTCCAGTCTCAGTAGCCAAAAGTCTGGTCAACACAATCCTCACCATGATGGCACACTGGGTAAACGTTGTGAAGGCCAGGAGCAAGTTAACTGCTGGCACCAGACTTGCCCTCCAATAGATCCTCGTTAACGGAAAGTGTACTCATTCCAATAACAGGACCTCTTAAGAGTGCTGTATTGTTATTCATCATCACTACTTCCCCGAGTCAGGAGTGGGTAATTGCCGCGCACCTGCTGCCTGCCTTGGACGCTTGTGCTTTAATAACTTGTCCCACCCTCTCTGGGTGGTTCACAATTAGGAAAAAAAAAGGGGCGAGGCAACAACAGCCAATCAGATTTCAGCCATTGATCTCCCTTGGATGTGGTAGCCCTTTCGCAGGCTGCTTCTCCGGCATCGAACCATGATTCACTGTTACCCGTGATCAACATAGTAGGTGCAGAAAAGAACATCGAAAGTTGATAGTGCAGACATCCAAATGGATGGTCGCCATCACGGGGACGTGCATTCGCCCAGAGGTTATCTAGAGTCACCAATGTGGCAGCAGGCCCTCGCCCCTAATGTTTTAGATGGTTAGATCAGCAGGCCCTTGCTCTAAATGTTTTTGAGGGTTTTTCAAGGGTGTGTATGATGCCCTCCTTTATGTGTAACAAAGGGTGTTTTGGAGTGCCGGTTCTTTGAAATATTTGGCAGCCCTTTCACTTAGTACATAGGCTTTGAGGTTAGGAGTCCCACTACCTGAACTATTGTACCACAATGTGAATGAGGCCCTCCATTATGTGATATACAGGAGTTATCGAAGTACCTCTTCCTTGTAATTTTTGGCAGCACTTGCACTTTATATACAAGTAAATATACAGGGAAGAATGTTTAACAATTTTTCCTCTAAAATAGTTTTTTTCCCGGTTTTGTGCATATTATTGTCAGTCTGTAAAAGTGGCATACTACTCAGAGAACATGGTTCCCAGCAGCGACCTGGTAGTCCAAGATGCATCGAGACATCGTCCCCATGCAGTCCCCGAATCATTTTGGTGGTGTTTCCATCAATTTCTGACCTTTTCCTATGAACCAGGCACCCTTCCCTTTTCAGAACAGGGGGTGCCTGGTTTAATGCTCGGGTTCTCCCATTGACTTCTATTATACTCGGGTGCTCGGTAGAGCACCCAAGCATCTCGATGTGTTCGGACAGAGCACCTGAGCACCCGAGCACTTTGGTGCTCGATCAACTCTAACCAACAGCAACAAAATTAGACTGAATGTCACTGATGTTTCAGATATGCAAACGTTATACAGGAGATGTAGCGCAGGTTATGTAACTGTCCGCAGCAGACATAGTCTATGGAAAAAGTACACTGAATGTCACAGATATGTTTAGGCTGCGCACACGTTAGACTGGAGATGTAGCTCAGATAATGTCACTGTCTGCAGCGGCCAAACAATTGCAAGCTATTTAGCACAGGTTGCGCTAAAAATATATATTGCTGCCAGATACAACAATAGTCCTTAAAAGGACTTTTGGGTCTCTTTTCAATAAAATTAGTATTTCACTCCCTACAACTATCTGTCCCTTCTTTAGCACAGCTCTCCCTGACTAAGACTGAGCCAAACACGTGTCATCGGGTGCTATATAGCACCCGATGACGCGTTCCGGCCAGCCAATCACTGTAATGCCAGTAGCCAACATGGCTACAAAAGTAAAAACAGGCACTCACCAGCTGGCAGGTCTATAAGTAGTATCTTTATATAATAAAATAACACATAAAATTGCACATAAAATTACACATAAAATATAATATAAAATGCACTGGGAACACTAAGTTGGCACATACGGATCTGTTCCAATAGACTAAATACAATCGCTATCTGGATGGATATAGTACTCTTTATCAATATATAGGTTGCATGGATATATCCTGAAAAAACAGTTGGTGCTTAAATGTGCATATAAATCACTTGTGATACAAATAATGTCCAGTATCCAAAATCTTCCAATAACAAAATAAGTGTCCTGTAAGAAAATTATATAGGTGTCCTGTAAGCAAAATATATATATACGTGTCCTGTGAAAAATGAGAAGAAAGATGTATAGATCCTGTGTAGTTGTGTCCTGTGAGGGGAGTCTTATAAAGACTTAGTAACAACTCCTTATATACAAAGATTGTAACTGTGTCCATCCGATAAAGCACTTTTGTATCTATATAGATCAATTCCTCTGTACACAGAATATGCGGTTAGGGTTAGGTAAGGTACAAGAGGTAGTCGGGTTTTATAACTGGGGCGTCCCCCTTGTTTTTCAAACCCTCTTACCTTGCCCTTTAGAGTGACTATCCTTTGTGGGGTTGCCGCTCCGATGGTCGCTGGGTACTTTGTATCTCCCGGGTTAGTGCGGGATCCAATACTTCAGGATTACTGCTCGCTGGTCTCGGCGTTCCACGTGGTTACTTCCTTGTGTGTCACCGACCAGGAAGTGGTCTGCAGGATTCTCGTAATCTCGCGATTCCTTAAGCCAGCTTTTCTTTCACTGGCGTTTTTCGAGCTGTATGAAGATCTTCCAATGACCAATACTGTATTTAGTAGGTCTATGTTCGGGTTCGGGTGGGTAGTTTAACACTCGCAGGACCAGCCAGACGCGTTTCGAGGGTCCGCCCTCTTTCTCAGTGGCTATAATGCGAGTACTACCCTTCTTCTTTAAATACTGCGGCTTTCAGAAACCCCATCAAAACCCGACAAGGATTTCTCCTATTCACATTTGACCCTTTACTGTACCTTTGGTGCATGCTGTTACTGGTACTGTTCTGGGCAATTTTCTTTCTTTTGATTGGCATAAAGATTTCATATGGGTAACAGCAGATATTTCCTCTTTATACACCAACATACCCCACCAATCCGCCATTGTTGCTTTAAAATGGTTCTTAGAACACTACAGCAACTATACTCCAGAGCTTCAGGATTTTCTATGTTCAGTTATAGATTTTTTGATGAGACATAATTTTTTTATGTTCAATAAAAAATATTACCTTCAGCAATCAGGAATCCCTATGGGAGCTAAATACTCACCGTCAATCGCAAATATATACATGGCGTGGTGGGAAAATAGGTTCCTTTTCTCTGATAACAACCCTTATAGGGAGGATAATAAATGGTATGGTCGTTATATCGACAATATGTTGTGGGTATGGCAGGGGGACAAAGAGAGAATAGCCAAATGCATAGAGTATCTAAATAACTGTACTACATCAATAAAACTTACGTTTTCCAGCGATCCAGAGATTTTTTTTTTCTGGATCTATGTCTGGAAGGGGATAATGGCACCAACAGGGTGGTTACATATACCCACAGAAAGCCTACGGCGGGCAATACTATTCTCTCTGCCTCCTCCTGCCATCCACCACACGTCCTAAAAAATATCCCTAAGGGAGAAATGATAAGGGCCAAAAGGAATTGCTCTACCCAGGAACTTTTTGAAAGAGAGGCTCAAAATATTGCAGCCAGACTGAGAATAAGAGGCTACACCCAAACCAGTATAAACAGAGGCATTAATTTTGTTAGATCAAAAAATAGAGAAACCCTTATATTTTCTAAAAGAAATAAAAATAAGAATAAAGACAATGAAGACAAAAATGAGAATAAGGGAAAAAATGGAATGAAATATAAAGACAGAAATAAAAATAAATATAAAAAAGAAAACATCACCAATAAGGAAGAACCTATCACTTTTCACCACAAATTATAGTAGAGATTATTTTAAAATCTGCAAAATTATACGGAAACACCTCCATGTTCTGAATTTTGATGAGGAATGGAGAAATATAGCATCCACAGGGATAAGATGTGTAGCAAAAAGAGCCCATACAGTGGGCCAAAAAATCAGCCCAAGCCTATTCAGGGAAAATTTTCCTAGAATAAGCCCTGGCCCAAAACCAACGGGAATTATAAATGTGGCAGCAAAAAATGCATTTGCTGTCAACACATGCATATTTCAAAAGAGGTTACATCTATGGCTAATAATAAAAAATATATGCTAAAACAGTACATTAATTGTAACACAGATCACGTGGTATATGTTATAACATGCAGAATATGCAATCTACAATATGTGGGATGTACCACGAATGATTTGAAGGTACGCATAAGAAAGCATTTAAGTGATGTCCCTCATTTTATGTCTCGTAATGTCTCAGCGGCAACAATGCATTTTGCCACTGTTCACAAGGGCGATGTCTCTGCGTTTTCTGTACAGGGGGTGGAGGTTGTCTCCGCACCTATCAGAGGAGGTGATCGCAAACAAAAGCTTCTAAGTAGGGAAACATATTGGATGTTCATTTTAGATACTTGTATACCGAAGGGTTTGAACAGAAAGCATGATTTAACCTTGCAGTATATGTAGTGCACCAGTATATGTTTTCTGAATGTGTAATTCTTTGAACTGCTGCGTCCCCACCCACGTATTCCTGGGAGGGTTTTCCTAATCTGGGAGCACCTGGGTCTGGGACGCAGCCTTCATCCAATTAGAGAAGGAGGAGGAACCCATTTGTGTTGTATATAAAGCACTTGTTTTTAGTACGCTTTGTATTGTCTTGATGAAGGGCTCAATACCATAGCCCGAAACGCGTCACAATCCTTTCGTGTCTCTCCATGTGACTTTTGTTGGATCTTAATACTGCAAGCCGAATAAAGAATACTTTTTATACTTCAAAAGCTGGAATCAACCTCTTTGTTTTTTGGACTTATCAAATGTGGCTAGGTTCAAGTCACTTTCCTTCCGTGCTTCACGCAGGTGGTTAGAGGTGAGAGCTGCTAAAACCTTTTTTTCTTTGCACATGCTATGCGAACCAGCATGCACTCCCCTCACCTGAATACGCAAAATATTTCTTTAGGCTTGGGATCCAAAACCTGCTGTATTACTTGAAATATGTCTGCGGCATTACGCTCAATGGAGCAATGTGAAGACCGCATGAAAAAAAATGGACAATATCTTTAATACAACAGGCACGTCAAAACAGGGTGAAATTGACCTAAAAATAAAAATGACGTCACTGGAGAAACTTTTGGCTAAGGAGTTGAAGACGTGGTGGGACTGCACATCCCTGAAAAAATACCTAGATAAAAATATGGTCCCGGGGGGATTGCGGCTGAGAAAAAAACTGACCACGACTTACTCTGAATTGTTTACAACACAATGGTATAATACTCTATCAGAATGCTCCATCAAACTAATGGAACTAATTATTTCACACGAAGAAATCACTCTGAAAGAAACCCACAATGAGATAAAAATACTGCAAGAGGATTTAAAACATCATGAATTAAATGAGAGCTTTCAGGATATGGATGCCAAATTGAATGAGAACCTGAATAAATTGGAGGACATACTCATTGAATTCAAACAGAGTAAATTTAATCGAGACCTCCTGGATTACAGCACAAATTCAGTGTATACCTGGTCTAACAACAAAACAGGAACCCCCCGATCTATACTTAAAAAAATGAATCGGTTCAGGTCTAGAGCAAAACGAAACACAGGTGTGTCATTTAGCTCCACGGACATGGACTCCATGGAATCCAATTCAGACAATGCGGAAAGTTCCAGCATTCATGTGGAAGGATCGGCAACAGGAGGCTCCACTCATCGAAATCAAGCAAAAATCGCAGGGCGGGGAGAAAACACAGAAAAAAGCAGGCGATATCCGAGTCGCAAGAAATAGCTGATGATATACAGGTGATTAACCTCTCCTCAAAGCCCATCTCCCTTTCACAGGAGAGGGTTTTGAGAAAGGGTTTCTCTTTCTCCCCCTCCCGCAATTTTGATTTATATCATACAATTATAGATGTCAATAAACTTGCTAGGAAAATGACATTGAAGAAACATTTTTCGTCTATTAATGAGGACATTAGCGCTGAAAGAGAGAATGTATCAAATGATAATAATGTACCTCGTAATGATGAAACTGAAAATGCATGTCCATGTTTTACTTTTGCTGACCTGGTGCAGATCTCTTCCCTCCAGGAGATGTGTGGGGGCTCGGATGGGGACTGTGTATGTAATAGATCTACTGCATATAAAACCTCTAATAAGAGTTTCTACCCTATACAGTCCCGATCCAAGGTCCTGGATAGGTTTCAGGATTTGATCCAAAGGGATCTATGTGCTTTGAAAGCTGACTCAGACGAAAAAATGTTTAAAAATAATCTCACAAAAAATGAACATAAAGCCTTTATAGAGATACAAAATATGCAAGATGTTGTAATACGGAGAGCTGACAAGGGAGGAGCGGTCGTAATACTTGATAGTGAGCTATATAAAAATCAGATTCTGGACTTATTGAAAGATTCCAGTATCTATCTCACATTGGATTGCAGCCCTCTCCTCCCTTGTCAGAAAATGCTCAGTACAATTTTGGATAGGGGCCACTCCTTGGGCATTTTGTCCAAAAAAGAAACTGAATTCATATATGTGGAACATGCTATTACACCCATTTTTCACGCGCTCCCCAAAATCCATAAACCAGGTTTTCTTCCCCCATTACGTCCGATTGTGGCGGGCATCGGCTCTTATTCCGAAAATCTATCGGAATGGGCAGATTCCCTATTACAGCCACTTGTACCATTAATACCGGGGTATTTGAGAGACACTGGTACTGTTCTGGGCAACTTTCTTTCTTTTGATTGGCATAAAGATTTCATATGGGTAACATCAGATATTTCCTCTTTATACACCAACATACCCCACCAATCTGCCATTGTTGCTTTAAAATGGTTCTTAGAACACTACAGCAACTATACTCCAGAGCTGCAGGATTTTCTATGTTCAGTTATAGATTTTTTGATGAGACATAATTTTTTTATGTTCAATAAAAAATATTACCTTCAGCAATCAGGAATCCCTATGGGAGCTAAATACTCACTGTCAATCGCAAATATATACATGGCGTGGTGGGAAAATAGGTTCCTTTTCTCTGATAACAACCCTTATAGGGAGGATATTAAATGGTATGGTCGTTATATCGACGATATGTTGTGGGTATGGCAGGGGGACAAAGAGAGAATAGCCAAATGCATAGAGTATCTAAATAACTGTACTACATCAATAAAACTTACGGTTTCCAGCGATCCAGAGAATTTTTTTTTTCTGGATCTATGTCTGGAAGGGGATAATGGCACCAACAGGGTGGTTACATATACCCACAGAAAGCCTACGGCGGGCAATACTATTCTCTCTGCCTCCTCCTGCCATCCACCACACGTCCTAAAAAATATCCCTAAGGGAGAAATGATAAGGGCCAAAAGGAATTGCTCTACCCAGGAACTTTTTGAAAGAGAGGCTCAAAATATTGCAGCCAGACTGAGAATAAGAGGCTACACCCAAACCAGTATAAACAGAGGCATTAATTTTGCTAGATCAAAAAATAGAGAAACCCTTATATTTTCTAAAAGAAATAAAAATAAGAATAAAGACAATGAAGACAAAAACGAAGACAAATATAAAGACAAAAATAAAAATAAATATAAAAAAGAAAACATCACCAATAAGGAAGAACCTATCACTTTCACCACAAATTATAGTAGAGATTATTTTAAAATCTGCAAAATTATACGGAAACACCTCCATGTTCTGAATTTTGATGAGGAATGGAGAAATATAGCATCCACAGGGATAAGATGTGTAGCAAAAAGAGCCCATACAGTGGGCCAAAAAATCAGCCCAAGCCTATTCAGGGAAAATTTTCCTAGAATAAGCCCCTGGCACAAAACCAACGGGAATTATAAATGTGGCAGCAAAAAATGCATTTGCTGTCAACACATGCATATTTCAAAAGAGGTTACATCTATGGGTAATAATAAAAAATATATGCTAAAACAGTACATTAATTGTAACACAGATCATGTGGTATATGTTATAACATGCAGAATATGCAATCTACAATATGTGGGATGTACCACGAATGATTTGAAGGTACGCATAAGAAAGCATTTAAGTGATGTCCCTCATTTTATGTCTCGTAATGTCTCAGCGGCAACAAGGCATTTTGCCACTGTTCACAAGGGCGATGTCTCTGCGTTTTCTGTACAGGGGGTGGAGGTTGTCTCCGCACCTATCAGAAGAGGTAATCGCAAACAAAAGCTTCTAAGTAGGGAAACATATTGGATGTTCATTTTAGATACTTGTATACCGAAGGGTTTGAACAGAAAGCATGATTTAACCTTGCAGTATATGTAGTGCACCAGTATATGTTTTCTGAATGTGTAATTCTTTGAACTGCTGCGTCCCCACCCACGTATTCCTGGGAGGGTTTTCCTAATCTGGGAGCACCTGGGTCTGGGACGCAGCCTTCATCCAATTAGAGAAGGAGGAGGAACCCATTTGTGTTGTATATAAAGCACTTGTTTTTAGTACGCTTTGTATTGTCTTGATGAAGGGCTCAATAACATAGCCCGAAATGCGTCACAATCCTTTTGTGTCTCTCCATGTGACTTTTGTTGGATCTTAATACTGCAAGCCGAATAAAGAATACTTTTTATACGTCAAAAGCTGGAATCAACCTCTTTGTATTTTTTTATGCTGTTAATATATATATATATATATATATATATATCCATAGAGACTACTTTGCCTTTGATTTAAAACTGTTATACCTTTTATTTATAGAAAACATAAGTAGATTAAAATGCAATAAACTTAAAATAAACTCAGAGAACCTAATCCATTGGACTCTATTCCTTTCTTTTATTCTCTCTCAATTACATTAGAGGTATGTTTCGTTAGCTGCATGTTCAACTGAATCCTCCATTTGTCAACCAAATTCTCCTTATCCTCAGTATTGCTATCTATCCGCCTTTTTCTTTATTATTATGATCGTTATAGAGGTATAGAAGACCAGAGTCCTGGAGAAATCCAAGAACGCATCGAAAAAAAGCAAAAACGCATCACATACCAAAAAACCGCATATGCGTTTTCTATGCGTTTTTGATGCGTTTCTTGTGGATTTCATAGTCCCATATCAACTAGTATGTTTCCTCCCTATTTAGGCACAAAATTCGAATGATAATTTGGTGGAACTACATTATAGCTGTTTCCCCTTATCAGATTCTTTCTTGGACAGTTCTAATGTTTATCTTGACTAGAATTTACGTTGTTTGAAGTATGGGCGAGGGGGCCTGCCCCCGAGGGGAGATCCTGGTGCTGCTAAACAGCCTAACTCAGGATGTCCCATCAGAGGAAGGCACCCCTCTCCAGTGTCTACAAGAAGCCAAATAATTCGAAATCCGAATTTAATCCTCGTGGGAGGAGTGTTTGAAAATCAAAAATTCGCCTGGATTCCTGCCTAGACATCCTGGCGATATGGTCTCCGCCTCTCCAATGCACATCCACCTTTTCAAAGGCCGCGAAGACCATGCCTTCAAGATTTTTGTTGTGGCATTCTTTATAATGTAATGAAAGAGAGTGCTTTTCATAGCCATTTTTTATTTTGGTGATGTGTTCTGACAGTCTTTTTTTCAATGAGCGTTTGGTCCTCCCAATGTATTGTTTCTTACACTGGCATTCTATCATGTATAAAATATTACTTGAGCTACAGGTCAGAAATTCTTTTATTTTCCACGCAAAGGAATTTACCCGTGATTGGACTTCTGTGGTCTTCTTAGGAAATGATGTGAGTTTGCAAATCCCACATTTCCCACATCTATAAAAGCCACTCAAATTCAACCAGCTTTGCATGGATAATTTGATCCCTTTATTTTTGACTGAACCTTTAAAGATAGGTTTTGAGCCCTTGTATATGTGATTTGGGGACCATCACTAACCAGAGAGCCTATTATTTTGTCACTCAGTAAATGATGCCAGTGCTTCCTCACAATTCCCTCTATTTTTTTATGTTGTTTATTAAAAGGTAATATGATTCTGAGCTGATCTTCTTTTTCTTTTTCTTCTTTTATACTTTCTATAAAGAAGGTCTCCCTATGTGTATTTTTCACTTTAGTGAGTGCTTTATCCAATACATTACTGGGGTAATTTTTGTCCAAAAAACGCTCTTTCATAATTTCGGCCTCCCTCTCGAAATCTGTTACATCAGTACAATTTCTTTTTATCCGCCTGAATTGTCCTATTGGGACTTCAAGCAACCATCTTGGTAGATGGCAGCTTGAGAAAAGGATGTAACTGTTTCGGGAAACCTCTTTTTGATATGTGCTGCAGAGTAGCTGTTTATTTTGCACCCTAATTAATAGGTCCAGGAATTCTATTTTTTCTTCACTTAAATTGGCAGAAAATTTAAGGTTATAAATGTTGGTGTTAATTCTTCCAAGGAATATATTGAGATCCTCTCTCGTACCTCTCCAGACAAACAGGATGTCGTCAATGAACCTATGCCAGAGTACCAGGTCTGCCCCCACCAAGGACACTGGAGAGGGGTGCCTTCCTCTGATGGGACATCCTGAGTTAGGCTGTTAAGCAGCACCAGGATCTCCCCTCGGGGGCAGGCCCCCTCCCCCCATACTTCAAACAACGTAAATTCTAGTCAACATAAACATTAGAACTGTCCAAGAAAGAATCGATAAGGGGAAACAGCTATAATGTAGTTCCACCAAATTATCATTAGAATTTTGTGCCTAAATAGGGAGGAAACATACTAGTTGATATGGGACTATGAAATCCACAAGAAACGCATCAAAAACGCATAGAAAACGCATATGCGGTTTTTTGGTATGTGATGCGTTTTTGCTTTTTTTCGATGCGCTCTTGGATTTCTCCAGGACTCTGGTCTTCTATACCTCTATAACGATCATAATAATAAGGAAAAAGGCGCATAGATAGCAATACTGAGGATAAGGAGAATTTGGTTGACAAATGGAGGATTCAGTTGAACATGCAGCTAACAAAACATACCTCTAATGTAATTGAGAGAGAATAAAAGAAAGGAATAGAGTCCAATGGATTAGGTTCTCTGAGTTTATTTTAAGTTTATTGCATTTTAATCTACTTATGTTTTTTATAAATAAGAGGTATAACAGTTTTAAATCAAAGGCAAAGTAGTCTATATGGATATATATATATATATATATATATATATATATATTAACAGCATGCACCAAAGGTACAGTAAAGGGTCAAATGTGAATAGGAGAAATCCTTGTCGGGTTTTGGTGGGGTTTCTGAAAGCCGCAGTATTTAAAGAAGAAGGGTAGTACTCGCATTATAGCCACTGAGGAAGAGGGCGGACCCTCGAAACACGTCTGGCTGGTCCTGCGAGTGTTAAACTACCCACCCGAACCCGAACATAGACCTACTAAATACAGTATTGGTCATTGGAAGATCTTCATACAGCTCGAAAAACGCCAGTGAAAGAAAAGCTGTCTTAAGGAATCGCGAGAGTACGAGAATCCTGCAGACCACTTCCTGGTCGGTGACACGCAAGGAAGTAACCACGTGGAATGCCAAGACCAGCGAGCAGTAATCCTGAAGTATTGGATCCCGCACTTACCCGGGAGATACAAAGAACCCAGCGACCATCGGAGCGGCAACCCCACAAAGGATAGTCACTCTAAAGGGCAAGGTAAGAGGGTTTGAAAAACAAGGGGGATGCCCCAGTTATAAAACCCGACTACCTCTTGTACCTTACCTAACCCTAACCGCATATTCTGTGTACAGAGGAATTGATCTTTATAGATACAAAAGTGCTTTATCGGATGGACACAGTTACAATCTTTGTATATAAGGAGTTGTTACTAAGTCTTTATAAGACTCCCCTCACAGGACACAACTACACAGTATCTATACATCTTTCTTCTCATTTTTCACAGGACACGTATATATATATTTTGCTTACAGGACACCTATATAATTTTCTTACAGGACACTTATTTTGTTATTGGAAGATTTTGGATACTGGACTTTATTTGTATCACAAGTGATTTATATGCACATTTGAGCACCAACTGTTTTTTCAGGATATATATCCATACAACCTATATATTGATAAAGAGTACTATATCCATCTAGATAGCGATTGTATTTAGTCTATTGGAACAGATCCGTATGTGCCAACTTAGTGTTCCCAGTGCATTTTATATTATATTTTATGTGTAATTTTATGTGCAATTTTATGTGTTATTTTATTATATAAAGATACTACTTATAGACCTGCCAGCTGGTGAGTGCCTGTTTTTACTTTTGTTTTATTTTTGTTTTATTATTTAAATAATGCCAATAAAATTGCATAACATTTTTAGCAATAAATATATGGTCAATATCAACACCCGTAGAGATATCTAATAAACAATGCCACCTTAAATCACAATTAATAAATATTTACAAGCAGTCCTAGATAATATGTGATAAGCAAATGTATATTTGCTGTGTTTGTATGAGGGGAGGCGTTTATAAGGCTCTGCCTTCCCCCTCTCTCCTCACCAGCGTCAGCTCGTTTGCGGCTGGTGGTGCACGTCTGCATCACTTCCTGGTATCGGTACTTCTTTTCACAAGCAGCAGCAAGTTCGGCATTCATTGGCATTTTTCTACCCTACTACTTCTGCAAGATAGCGGTAAGATTGGGGCTGTATGGCCAGCGCACAGGGGAGAGAGAACGGGGGTGTTCAGCATGCGATCATAACAACCTTCTGCTGTTTTCATTGTCGGCATCTCTCTGCTCTATCGTGCTCTGCTGGCTAAACTGTACTTCCATGCCATCTACTGGTTAAAGTCAGTAGTGCTACTATACAAATCCTTATAAGCATTAGTATTCATGGTTTACTTAACCACTTCAGCCCCCCTAGCTCAAACACCCTTAATGACCAGGCCATTTTTTACACTTCTGACCTACCCTACTTACACCAATTAATTCCTCGGTCATGCAACTTACCACCCAAATTAATTTTACCTCCTTTTCTTCTCACTAATAGAGCTTTCATTTGGTGGTATTTCATTGCTGCTGACATTTTTACTTTTTTTGTTATTAATCGAAAATTAACGATTTTTTTGCAAAAAAATGACATTTTTCACTTTCAGTTGTAAAATTTTGCAAAAAAACGACATCCATATATAAATTTTTCTCTAAATTTATTGTTCTACATGTCTTTGATAAAAAAAAAATGTTTGGGTAAAAAAAAAATGGTTTGGGTAAAAGTTATAGCGTTTAAAAACTATGGTACAAAAATGTGAATTTCCGCTTTTTGAAGCAGCTCTGACTTTCTGAGCACCTGTCATGTTTCCTGAGGTTCTACAATGGCCAGACAGTACAAACACCCCACAAATGACCCCATTTCGGAAAGTAGACACCCTAAGGTATTCGCTGATGGGCATAGTGAGTTCATAGAACTTTTTATTTTTTGTCACAAGTTAGCGGAAAATTATGATTTTTTATTTTTATTTTTTCTTACAAAGTCTCATATTCCACTAACTTGTGACAAAAAATAAAAACTTCTATGAACTCACTATGCCGATCAGCGAATACCTTGGGGTGTCTTCTTTCCAAAATGGGGTCACTTGTGGGGTAGTTATACTGCCCTGGCATTCTAGGGGCCCAAATGTGTGGTAAGTAGTTTGAAATCAAAATCTGTAAAAAATGGCCGATAAAATCCGAAAGGTGCTCTTTGGAATGTGGGCCCCTTTGCCCACCTAGGCTGCAAAAAAGTGTCACACATGTGGTATCTCCGTACTCAGGAGAAGTTGGGCAATGTGTTTTGGGGTGTCATTTTACATATACCCATGCTGGGTGAGATAAATATCTTGGTCAAATGCCAACTTTGTATAAAAAAATGGGAAAAGTTGTCTTTTGCCAAGATATTTCTCTCACCCAGCATGGGTGTATGTAAAATGACCCCCTAAAACACATTGCCCAACTTCTCCTGAGTACGGAGATACCACATGTGTGACACTTTTTTGCAGCCTAGGTGGGCAAAGGGGCCCACATTCCAAAGAGCACCTTTCAGATTTCACCGGCCATTTTTTACAGATTTTGATTTCAAACCACTTCTCACGCATTCGGCCCCTAAAATGCCAGGGCAGTATAACTACCCCACAAGTGACCCCATTTTGGAAAGAAGACACCCCCAGGTATATCGTGATGGGCATAGTGAGTTCATGGAAGTTTTTATTTTTTGTCACAAGTTAGTGAAATATGAGACTTTGTAAGAAAAAAAAATAAAATCATTATTTTCCGCTAACTTGTGACAAAAAATAAAAAATTCTAGGAACTCGCCTTGCCCCTCACGGAATACCTTGGGGTGTCTTCTTTCCAAAATGGGGTCACTTGTGGGGTAGTTATACTGCCCTGGCATTCTAGGGGCCCTAATGTGTGGTAAGTAGGTAAATGACCGGTGAAATCCGAAAGGTGCTCTTTGGAATGTGGGCCCCTTTGCCCACCTAGGCTGCAAAAAAGTGTCACACATGTGGTATCGCCGTATTCAGGAGAAGTTGGGAAATGTGTTTTTGGGTGTCTTTTTACATATACCCATGCTGGGTGAGATAAATATCTCGGCAAAAGACAACTTTTCCCATTTTTTATACAAAGTTGGCATTTGACCAAGATATTTATCTCACCCAGCATGGGTATATGTAAAATGACACCCCAAAACACATTGCCCAACTTCTCCTGAGTACGGCGATACCAGATGTGTGACACTTTTTTGCAGCCTAGATTCGCAAAGGGGCCCACATTCCTTTTATGAGGGAATTTTTAGACATTTGGATCCCAGACTTCTTCTCACGCTTTAGGGCCCCTAAAATGCCAGGGCAGTATAAATACCCAACATGTGACCCCATTTTGGAAAGAAGACACCCCAAGGTATTCAATGAGGGGCATGGCGAGTTCATAGAATTTTTTTTTGGCACAAGTTAGCGGAAATTGATTTTTTATATATTTTTTTCTCACAAAGTCTCCCTTTCCGCTAACTTGGGACAAAAATTTCAATCTTTCATGGACTCAATATGCCCCTCAGCGAATACCTTGGGGTGTCTTCTTTCCGAAATGGGGTCACATGTGGGGTATTTATACTGCCCTGGCATTCTAGGGGCCCTAAAGCGTGAGAAGAAGTCTGTAATATAAATGTCTAAAAATTTTTACGCATTTGGATTCCGTGAGGGGTATGGTGAGTTCATGTGAGATTTTATTTTTTGACACAAGTTAGTGGAATATGAGACTTTGTAAGAAAAAATAAATAATTTCCGCTAACTTGGGCCAAAAAAATGTCTGAATGGAGCCTTGACAGGGGGGTGATCAATGACAGGGGGGTGATCAGGGAGTCTATATGGGGTGATCACCCCCCTGTCATTGATCACCCCCCTATAAGGCTCCATTCAGATGTCCGTATGTGTTTTGCGGATCCGATCCATGTATCCGTGGATCCGTAAAAAACATACGGACATCTGAATGCAGCCTTACAGGGGGGTGATCAATGACAGGGGGGTGATCAATGACAGGGGGGTGATCAGGGAGTCTATATGGGGTGATCACCCCCCTGTCATTGATCACCCCCCTGTCAGGCTCCATTCAGATGTCCGTATGTGTTTTGCAAATCCGATCCATGTATCCGTGGATCCGTAAAAAAAATACGGACATCTGAATGCAGCCTTACAGGGGGGTGATCAATGACAGGGGGGTGATCAATGACAGGGGGGTGATCAGGGAGTCTATATGGGGTGATCACCCCCCTGTCATTGATCACCCCCCTATAAGGCTCCATTCAGATGTCCGTTTGTGTTTTGCGGATCCGATCCATGTATCCGTGGATCCGTAAAAAACATACGGACATCTGAATGCAGCCTTACAGGGGGGTGATCAAAGACAGGGGGGTGATCAATGACAGGGGGGTGATCAGGGAGTCTATATGGGGTGATCACCCCCTGTCATTGATCACCCCCCTGTAAGGCTCCATTCAGACGTCTGTATGTGTTTTGCAGATCCGATCCATGTATCCGTGGATCCGTAAAAAACATACGGACATCTGAATGCAACCTTACAGGGGGGTGATCAATGACAGGGGGTGATCAGGGAGTCTATATGGGGTGATCACCCCCTGTCATTGATCACCCCCCTGTAAGGCTCCATTCAGACGTCCGTATGTGTTTTGCGGATCCGATCCATGTATCAGTGGATCCGTAAAAATCATACGGACGTCTGAATGGAGCCTTACAAGGGGGTGATCAATGACAGGGGGGTGATCAGGGAGTCTATATGGGGTGATCACCCCCCTGTAAGGCTCTATTCAGACGTCTGTATGTGTTTTGCGGATCCGATCCATGTATCCGTGGATCCGTAAAAAACATACGGACATCTGAATGCAGCCTTACAGGGGGGTGATCAATGACAGGGGGGTGATCAATGACAGGGGGGTGATCAGGGAGTCTATATGGGGTGATCACCCCCTGTCATTGATCACCCCCCTGTAAGGCTCCATTCAGACGTCTGTATGTGTTTTGCGGATCCGATCCATCTATCAGTGGATCCGTAAAAATCATGCGGACGCCGGAATGGAGCTTTACAGGGGGGTGATCAATGACAGGGGGGTGATCAATGACAGGGGGGTGATCAGGGAGTCTATATGGGGTGATCAGGGGTGATCAGGGGCTAATAAGGGGTTAATAAGTGACAGGGGGGGGGGTGTAGTGTAGTGTGGTGCTTGGTGCTACATATTGCTGAGCTACCTGTATCCTCTGGTGGTCGATCCAAACAAAAGGAACCACCAGAGGACCAGGTAGCAGGTATATTAGACGCTGTTATCAAAACAGCGTCTAATATACCTGCTAGGGGTTAAAAAAAATTACATCTCCAGCCTGCCAGTGAACGATCGCCGCTGGCAGGCTGGAGATCCACTCGCCTACCTTCCGATCCTGTGAACGCGCGCGCCTGTGTGCGCGCGTTCACAGGAAATCTCGCGGCTCGCGAGATGACGCATATATGCGTGACTCTGCGCAGGGCTGCCACCTCCGGAACGCGATCCTGCGTTAGGCGGTCCGGAGGTGGTTAAAGGGATTCTGTCACCTCGTATAACACAAATTCAGATTTTAAACCAGTCATGCTCCACAGCTTACCTTGAATCGGCTGTGCTGTTTTTTATTGTAATCCGTCCAGCAGTTTTGCAGAAAAACGACTTATAAAACCCTGAAGGTGCGCAGAGGGGCGTTATGTTCCCCTTTGTGTGCCCAGTAACGCCCCTCTTACAGTGCCCAAAACGCCTTCCTCCAAAATCCCTAACCGCCCACAGCATCTCATCCCTCTCCTCCCCCTCCCTGACGGCCGAGCGAAGTCTCGCGCGAGCATCGGACGTCACTGGGCTCGGCGCATGCCCAGTGACGACGATAATGCTCCTGCCCTCAGTCTCCAGCAAATCGCACTGGCGCAGCCCTCAGTGGGTACTGCATCTGCGCGAGACTTTGCTCGGCAGTCAGGGAGGGGGAGGAGAGGGATGAGACGCTGTGGGTGGTTAGGGATTCTGGAGGAAGGCGTTTTGGGCATTGTAAGAGGGGCGTTACTGGGCACACAAAAGGGAACATAATGCCCCTCTGGGCACCTTCAGGGTTTTATAAAAGTCGTTTTTCTGCAAAACTGCTGGACGGATTACAATAAAAAAACAGCACAGCCGATTCAAGGTAAGCTGTGGAGCATGACTGGTTTAAAATCTGAATTTGTGTTATACGAGGTGACAGAATCCCTTTAAATTAAATGTGTATTTGTATTGTCAGTTAGGATAATTATTAGGCAGTCACATGAGGTCAGGCGTATATGTGTAGGTGTGTGTATATATGTGTGTATATATATATATATATATATATATATATTATAAAAAAAAAAAAAGGGGGTAGATTTTAGTACTTACTTATAGCACTACTGTGATTTTCCTAGATATACGGTTTGTCATCTGGCTTATAAGGATCTCTGCGATTAGAAGCGGCTGAGTTTATCTGACACGCAGGCATCCGGGGCATGTAAGCTACGATTTATCTTAGAGTAGGGTAGGTTGAGGTTATAGCCAGTAGTAGCTAACACTCTGTTTATGTATTCAGTCTTATAGCTGTTTTTGGCATCCACAAGCAAACAACTTCAGGTATAGTACTATTGTGGTAGTCTGCCACAACTCACGTGTAAAAAAAAAAAAAAAAAAGGTATGTGTGTAGATATATATACACACACGTGTATATGTAATGTTTTCAAGACATAGCTTTACATAGGACTTGAATATGTCTGATAGGTCCACAACTACGTTATAGCCTGTCACAACTACAGGCAACGATTCGATACGTCTGTCACGACTACAGACTCATTAAGTCCTGTCACGACTACAGGCAACGATTCGATACGTCTGTCACGACTACAGACTCATTAAGTCCTGTCACGACTACAGGCAACGATTCGATACGTCTGTCACGACTACAGACTAAGTCCTGTCACGACTACAGGCAACGATTCGATACGTCTGTCACGGCTACAGACAGGTTCAGGTCCTGTCCTCACTACAGTTACGAATTGCATGCCTCACGTTACTATCATGGGTCAGCCGATACTCGCTGGGTGCTTCACAGTAAGTTCTATGGTATCCACATTCCGGTTCTGCCACTGGGTGGTTGTAGGGTGATTTGTGTGCTGGGTACGAGTCACGTGTGCGGATACGAGGGTTCTTAGCATGTCTTGGCTCAGGTGAATTCAGGTGGTGGATTTCTGTTCTACATTAACCATGTCATGTTTTAGTTAAAGATGTCTCAAGAATCTGTGGTGGGCGACACGTCATCTTCCCATGCAAGCGTGGCATCAGGTTCAGCGAGAGACTCCAGGCAGTCGTTAAGATCATGGACAGTGCCCAAGCTGATGGCAGAGCTGACCAAAAGAGGCATCCCATTCCCAGCCTCCGCAAGGAAGGCGGAACTTTTTCGATTGCTGTCTTCGGATCTGGCGGGCCAGAGTCAGGAGACGGTTTCCATGGCTACGATCCAGACCTCGCTCACCCAGCTGCACGCGGCCATCAACTCTATGGCATCATCTATGTCGGACTTTCAAAATTGATTAGAGTCGGTCGAAGCTGGCAATACAGCTACTTGTTTGATGGCACAGAGTGCGGCGGGATCTTCTAATTCCCGCAATAGTATAACTGGTGGCTCAGGTCTAACACCCTCTATAGCACCTTTTCATTTTATTCCTGCTAACATTAGGCAGGATATAATTGATGGCAAGGATGTTAATTTAGCATCCTTGCTAATAGCAGCACATGAGGCACCGGACAACAAAACTATAGTCTGTGGTGAGGTCTCGTGGTGCTCAAATCCAAAGATGTGCGGTTGAACAGGAAACTCAGCATCCCAGAGTTTGTTTTAGCTTTCAGCTTATATAGGGATGTTGTTTGTTCAGGTAATCCTCAGCGCAGGGAGGAGTTAGACCTGTATATGTACAAGGTGGTGGATTTGGCTTATAAGTATGGTGGGTCAGCTTTTTACGACTATCACCGTTCCTTCTCAGCAAAAGCTGCAGCGGCGTTGGCTCAATTCCAACATACGGTAGATTGGTCTAATATTGATACGGAATTATTCTGTAGACACTTTGCCGGTCTCAAAGCATCAGCCTGCTCCAAATGCAATTCATACTCGCATATGACGGACTGGTGCTCAGTCGGTGATAACCCAGCTCTGTCACAGGCTAGTAGTACTCCTGGCCCGTCAGTCAGTAAGGCTACATCGGGGGTAGACAAGTTGGGGCGACCCATCAAGTATTTGGGCAAATCCCAAATCTGTAATAATTTCAATTTCGCGGTCTGTCATTTCAACCAATGTAGGCTATTGCATTTATGTGTCATATGTTTCAGAGCCCACCCCTGGGCATCTTGCCCACAAAGAAACCAGGAACCGACATGACTAGGCGTGGTGAATGTCGGCCTCCTTCAGTCTTTTTTAGGTTCGCATCCAGATACCAACTGGGTGCGTTTCATCATTAAGGGTTTGTCAGCAGGTTTCCATACAGGTTTACTGGCTCTTCCTCAGGCCAACTATGAATGTAAGAACCTACTGTCAGCCTCGAAGGATCCCGAAGCAGTTTCTCAGCTCATTCAGGCTGAGCTCAATAAGGGGTATCTCATTGGGCTATTTGATCAACCTCCCTTTGATTGTTGGAGGATTAACCCAGTTGGTGTAGTGACTGGAAAATTTAGCAATAAAAAGAGGCTAATCTATGACCTGTCAGCTCCACATTCTTTACCGGTACCTAGCCTTAACTCATTAATTCCTTCAGAGGAATTTTCTATGAAATATGCATCCATTGATGAAGCTATCCAGGTTATTCTCAGTCTGGGTAGGGGAGCTTGGCTATCTAAGACCGACATTACTGATGCCTTTAAGTTGCTCCCTGTCCAACCAGAGTTGTGGCAATGGTATGGGATCAAGTGGTCAAGTAAGTACTATTTTGCTAACAAATTGACCTTGGGTTCTAAATCTAGCCCCTGGACTTTTAACCAGTTTGCCATAGCCCTGCATTGGATACTTCAAGATTTGTTCCGGGTCAATCACGTAATTCACTACCTGGATGACTTTCTGTTAATAGAATCCCGAACCATGCTCCTCAGGACCTGCAGGTGCTGCAAGCGATGTTTGCAGATCTCAGGGTCCCCGTTGCCCCACACAAGGTGGAAGGTCCTGATACTACCATCACCTTTCTCGGCATTTGCTTAAACACTGTTAATATGGAAGCTAGTCTCCCGCAGGACAAATTGATTAGAGTTAAGGAAGCAGTTCATAGGTTAGCAAGCATCAGGACTGTCACCAAAGCAGATCTCCAGTCACTGCTTGGTATGCTCAACTTCGCTACACGCATTATTCCACAAGGCAGGTTGTTTATCGCTAGACTGTTGAAGCTCTTGAAACATGCTCACAATCAAGATAGCCGGGAAGTCATAGATCAGAATGCGATGGCAGATTTAGTTATGTGGGATGAGTTCCTGTCACAGTGGAACGGCATATCGTTATTCGTTCCGTCAGTTTCAAGTAAATCTCCAGTAGTCCATACGGATGTCTCATCCCTAGAAGGCTTTGCAGCTATTTTCGGTCATAGGTGGATGGCAGATCAATGGCCAGCGGAGGTGGTCAGTTTGGAGGGCTTCACCAGGTGTTCCTCATTATTCGAGATATACCCGCTGGTGGCGGCAGCTCGAGTGTGGGGTCCACTATGGAGGAATCAGTCAGTGCTCTTCCTGACAGATAATAAGGCCTTAGTAGAGATACTCACTAAGGGTAGATCAGCCTCTGCTCAGATTATGTCATTTGTGAGGAGAGTCGTTTGGTTATCACTTCAATATAATTTCCATATTATATGTTATCACATTAAGGGGCAAGCTAACGTAGTGGCGGATGCTTTATCTAGGGGTAACCTGTCGCTCTTCTTTCAGGTCTCTCCACAGGCAGACCACACACCAGCAACCATTCCCGAGTTCGACCAATTAGTGATGGACTAGCGGCTCACCTTACCACTGCTAGGTCTCTTATGACTAGATCACTGTCCGATAACACCTTGAGGATGTATAAGAAAGCTTCGGCGTCATTCTGTAACTTTAAGAGAACGCACCCGTCAGGTGGAGCGGGATATATATCTTATCTACTGGCATTTGGTGCATTTTGCCACTCACACCTGAAGCTGTCTTACAGTACTATTAAGTCATATCTGGCCGGAATACAACATCATTTGTATTTAAAGCATCCTCATCTACCATCATTGTTTTCTGCGCATCCTATCAGAATGTTACTGAGGGGTACACAGAAAGGCTCTGCTGTCACCCGTCCTTCCCGGCAGCCATTTACGGGGAAGATGTTCAGGTCCTTATCTGATATGTTGCAAGGATATCCTTTTGGTGAATATACCAGCTTACTGATAAAGACAACCATGTATCTGGCTTTCTATGGTTTCCTCAGACCAGGCGAATTCACCTGCGCCGCGAGCTGTAAAAATTATCTGAGGAAGAGTCAGCTCTCTTGGGACGGGTCTTGTTACATTCTTGCGCTAACCTCTACAAAGACGACACGCCCAGGACAGCTGACTAAAGTTAAATACTTTCCTACTGGTAACAAATGGTGTCCTGTGAAAACCATTCGAGAGTGGTTACAGTTTATTAAGGAAACCCCGGGTGAGGCACCTCTCCTTAGGTTAGGTTCTGCTCCTTTGAGTTGCACAAATTTCCTCAAGTTTATCTGTATTTTGTTGAGGAACATTGGTGTCGACCCCAGCTTGATTACGGGGCATTCTATGCGCATCGGGGCGGCCTCCGCCGCATCTAAGCACAATGTCCCGGTACATGTAATTAAGAAGCTAGGCAGGTGGAAGTCGGCTTGTTATGCCTGGTATATACCAAACCCGCAGTTTGAAATGTCTAGTGCCTTCAGTAATCTAGTTTTGTAATTATAAATAAACATATAACATTTAACCTATGTTTGTGATTTTTGGCGCCTTTAGCCTACCCTCCGTACAGCAGTCTCGGCACACCTCTACTGCTTTAGAAGTAGGTAGGTAGGTCTCACGCGCATAGACGACCCGAATACAAGTGATAAGCAAATGTATATTTGCTGTGTTTGTATGAGGGGAGGCGGGGTTTAGCGTTTATAAGGCTCTGCCTTCCCCCTCTCTCCTCACCAGCGTCAGCTCGTTTGCCCCACCCTCCCAATCCCATCATTACAACAACTCATTGGGGGTGGGCCCCTTTAGCCTACCCTCCGTACAGCAGTGTCGGCACACCTCTACTGCTTTAGAAGTAGGTAGGTAGGTCTCACACGCATAGACGACCCGAATACAAATGAAAGGTAAAATCAATGCAAGCTAAAGTAACACCTTGAGAAAAACATCCTCACTTATAGGATCAGCCCCTGCATGGATCGAAGAGTTTACAGATTTAAATGACTGCTGAGTATGTCAGAAAGCGATCGTAAATTTGATAATGCACATAATACCTATTAGGATACTTTCACACTTGCGTTTGGGGTTCCGCTTGTGAGATCCGTTTGAGGGCTCTCACAAGCGGCCCCGAACTGATCCGTTCATCCCTAATGCATTCTGAATGGATAAGGATCCGTTCAGAATGCATCAGTTTGGCTCCGTTCCGCCTCCATTCCGCTCTGGAGGCGGACACCAAAACGCAGCTTGCAGCGTTTTGGTGTCCGCCTGGCCGTGCGGAGCCAAACGGATCCGTCCTGACTTACAATGCAAGTCAATGGGGGCGGATCCGTTTGACGTTGACACAATATGGTGCAATTGCAAACGGATCCGTCCCCCATTGACTTTCAATGTAAAGTCAGGAGTCCCTATTAATATACCATCTGATCTGAGTTTTCTCCAATCCGATGGTATATTTTAACTTGAATCGTCCCCATCACCATGGGAACGCCTCTATGTTAGAATATACCATCGGATTTGAGTTAGATCGTGAAAACTCAGATACGACAGTATATTCTAACACAGAGGCGTTCCCATAGTGATGGGGACGCTTCAAGTTAGAATATACTAAGAACTGTGTACATAACTGCCCCCTGCTGCCTGGCAGCACCCGATCTCTTAAAGGGGGCTGTGATCCGCACAATTAACCCATCAGGTGCCGCACCTGAGGGGCTAATTGTGCGTATCATAGTCCCCTGTAAGAGATCAGGTGCTGCCAGGCAGCAGGGGCCAGACCCCCCTCCCTCCCCAGTTTTAAATTCATTGGTGGCCAGTGCGGCCCCCCCTCCCTCCCTCCCCAGTATTAAATTCATTGGTGGCCAGTGCGGCCTCCCCTCTCCCCCCCGAATTAAAATCACCCCTCCCCCATCATTGGTGGCAGCGGAGAGTTCCGATTGGAGTCCCAGTTTAATCGCTGGGGCTCCAATCGGTTTCCATGGCAGCCAGAACGCTACTGCAGTCCTAACTGCCATGGTTACTTAGCAATTTTAGAAGCATTATACTTACCTGCGCTGTCTGTGGCCAGCCGGGCGCTCCCCCTACTGGTAAGTAGGTCTGTGCTATAAGCAATGCGCCGCACAGACCTTTCACTTACCAGTAAGTAGAGCGACGGGCCGGCCGGCCACAGACAGCGCAGGTAAGTATATTGCTTCTAAAATTGCTAAGTAACCATGGCAGCCAGGACTGCAATAGCGTTCTGGCTGCCATGGTAACCGATCGGAGCCCCAGCGATTAAACACAGAGGCGTTCCCATGGTGATGGGGACGCTTCAAGTTAGAATATACTAAGAACTGTGTACATAACTGCCCCCTGCTGCCTGTCAGCACCTGATCTCTTACAGGGGGCTATGATACGCACAATTAACCCCTCAGGTGCGGCACCTGAGGGGTTAATTGTGCGGATTACAGCCCCCTTTAAGAGATCGGGTGCTGACAGGCAGCAGGGGGCAGTTATGTACACAGTTCTTAGTATATTCTAACTTGAAGCGTCCCCATCACCATGGGAACGCCTCTGTGTTAGAATATACTGTCGGATCTGAGTTTTCACGATGTAAAAACTCAGATCTGAAAAAGCTGTTATGCAGACGGATCCGTTCTGAACGGAAGTGTGAAAGTAGCCTTAGATGGTTAGAAAGGTGGTCGCTGGAAAAGATGCCTATGTGCATATATTATGACTTAAAATATTGACTTAGTTACTTTTATTCAACCAGCAAGTAATTTTTTGATGGGAAATGACAAAAGATAATAAGACTATGTACAAGAGGCATTATTGTGAAAAAAATAAAAAAAAATTCTCAGCTTTTATTTACATTTCAGCAAAAAATACAAGATGTTCCGCACTGTGGAAAATCTCAGAGGACGTGGTCGGAAGCCAAGTGACACCTGTGCTGGCCAGAAGGATAGTTAGAGAGGTGAAAAAGAATCCAAGGGTCACCACCAAGGCCATCCTGGTGAATCTGGGCTCTGCTGGTGGCAATGTCTCAAGGCAGACAATCCAAAAGGACACTGCACACTGCTGGGTTCCACAGATAAAGACCAGGCACACAAAAGCTCGCTTGGCCTTTGCAAAAGCTCATCTGGACAAAGAAGACTTCTGGTCTTCTGTGTTATGGTCAGATAAAACAAAAAAATTATTGTTTGGTCACAAATGTTTCCTTTATTTGGCGTAAAAAAGGAGAAGCCTTCAACCCAAAGAACACCATCCTCACTGTCAAACATGGTGGTGGGAACCTAATGCTTAAGGGGTGTTTTTCAGCCAATGGACCAGGGAACCTAATCACAGTAAACAGCACCACAAAAAAGCGCAATACATGAGGATTCTCAAAGACAACATCAGGCAGTCTGCAGAGAAACTTGGCCTTGGGCACCAGTGGTCATTTCAGCATGACAATGACCGAAAACACACAGCAAAAGTGGTGAAGAAATGGTTAGCAGACAACAACATTAACGTTTTGGAGTGGCCAAGCCAGAGTCCAGACTTGAATCCAATTGAATCTGGGGAGGGAGCTAAAGATCAGGGTGATGGCAAGAAGACCCTCCAACCTGAAATATTTGGAGCTCATTGCTAAAGATGAATGGGCTAAAATACCTGTGGAGACATGCAAAAAGCTGGTCTGCAATTATAGGAAGTGTTTGATTGCTGTAATAGACAATAAAGGCTTTTCTATTGATTATTGAGAAGGATATAAATAATTTTGGACTGGACACTTTTTGCTCAAATGTAAAAAGCTGAGAAATGTTTTTTTTTCCCACAATAATGCCTCTTGTGCATGGTCTTATTATCTTTTGGGAGACACCTATGTCATTTCCCGTCCAAAAATTACTTGCTGGTTGAATAAAAGTAACTTTGTCAAAATTTGCTAGGGGTATGAATAGTTATGGGCAGCACTGTAAATACAATATAAGAAAATAAATTTATACCTATATGATAGTGCTAAAATCATGTTATTAATAAAGTGCCTAAAGTGCCTATACCACAATTAATAGCATATTAGAAGTGAACTCATCAATCTTAAAAAAACAATTACTGTACCTATCATTTAAATATCCTAAACTACAATATGTACAACAAAAATACAATTATAAGTGCATACGTGGTCATGAATAAAATCAAATAATCTTATTAGAAGTGCTCTATCATCCCACTACCTACGGTATATTTCACAATTATGTGCATATAAATAACAAACTCATGTTAATTTAATGATCTTATTGATTTTCAAATATTTGGCTGGAAGCTCTCTCACACAGTCCGTCCCATTATATGTGGTACTTTACGATGAAATATCAAAAATTCCCACCCCAATGGTTCCGTCCCGACTGTCAAGAACGCACCTGTACGCAGACGGATACCGCACGTGACAAGGGGTGGTTAACTTCCGGTTAACCCTTTATAGATACAATTCGGTATACTGCTACCACGTGTTTTAACGGCACACAAACCGACTACCGGTCACTCACCCTCACGCAGAGCAGGGAATGAACCAGCTACTGCTAGCTGACCGATCGCAATCGTTCAGCCAAGCAACAATCAAAATGACCGTTCTCACACAAAATGGTAACGTTACTCTCTCCAGAGACAGGATTCGTTAATTCCTTTGCTTAGAAGTGAACACTGAAGACTTAGCAAATAAGATTTTTCAATCTTTTAAAAAAAAAGTTAAACAGAAAAACAGTGCATATATACATTTACAGAAAAATGACTATTCTAGATAATAATAATTCAAGGTAATACTAATTCACGACATTTAAAATAAAAAGGGATAATGGATGAAAAGTACACTTAAGTTCCTCTGTTTCAGTCCTTGAAGCTGTTGTGCAATCCGATTGGTATAATATCAGTGGACCCTGAGCACTGACATTCAGAATGCGATACAAATCCAGGTGTTAAGGCATGGCAGGGTTGCCATACAATGCCCTGACAGCATCTTATAACAGTTCTAAAACAGGAGGTGCCAGCAATTCTGCCCACCCATGGTACGAACGTGTGGGCAGGATCGAGAAGGTGTCAGCAAGGTTTATGACCCAGCTAAGGTCAGCCCAGAATGTCCTTATGACTTAAAGGGATGGAAGAACTATTACGGGCTAACCGTCACTAAACCTGCCCCTTATCCCAATACCCACAAACGACATGGAGACCTTCTGTGGTAAAACGGGCCGTAGCATAACTTTATTAACCCAACATGTTCACATGTTTCTTTTAATCAAGCAATTATGCATTTCCATAATAACATATATATAACATATATATATATACCCAACATAACATGACCACGGCCAACCAACCCGACACTGCAACCCCTTGCATTGTAGAAGGACCCCGGAAGGCAACCAATCAAGCTGTACTCTTACTCATCACTTTCACTTGTATCGCCACCTTACCCCTGGCCGCGCTCATCGACCCAAGGGCACCAATATTTCTTAATACCAGTAAATAACCCTGTAGGCCCAGTTTCCCAAACAGGGGCACCCAGCGTACAGCTTCAAAAAACACATGAGTTGCACATTTTCACATGCAGTGCACCATTTTCACCCTTGAATTACCTTCCAGGATCCTTCCCCCTGCCTGCCACAGATGACCAGAGGTGACACCTCACCTATGGGCATCTCGCCAAACTCTCAGGGCTGTCTCCAAACCCTCCTGAACACCTAACGCCCACAAATCAGATCCCACATCATTGAGGTGAACACCATCAGACCATAGGAATTGAGGCGAAGCCGCCTCCAGATCCCGATGACGCACCACAAAACCTCCCAGACGCTTCACAAAACGTCCCACCTCCTTATTCAGCTTAGCGCGGGCCTTATTAACCCTATCCACAGATCTTGGAAGCCGCCAAGTCCGTCTGGCAACCACATCGGACCACACAAGCAACAAACCCGGGAAATCGGACAATAACCGCAACAGGTCCAATTTAATATCCCGAATTACATCTCGTGAACTCCGCACACCTAAGTCATTGCCACCCACATGCAACACCAATATGTCCGGCGGTCTATCCAACGCCACATTAGCCTGCAACTCGGGCAAAACCCGCCCCCACATAAGACCCCGCAAGCCAATCCACCTAACCTGCAACACGTCCGGATCAAAACCCAACTGTCTTCCATTCCGCCGCACATCCGCCCGACAAGCCCCCCAATACACGTACGAATGACCGAATATCCAAGCCAGACAACCGTCGGACCCTATAAGAAAAAACAGAACAAAACCACATTAACAAAACTCCTTAAGAACCCCATGCCACAATACCAACTTACACAAGATGAGGGCGAATATATGACCGGAAGCAAGACGACTCCCAGCGACCTATTCGCTTTATAACATCCTCCCCCAAACCCCACCTGGCCGCTTCTGTCGCAGCACCTATGCGAAACGAATGGGCCGCATAATCCAGAGCTGGTAAACCCACAGCCGCCAAGCATTTCCTAAAAACCGCCACAAACTGAAATCTTGACAGCACCGACCCATCCTGATGAACCAACAGAGATCCAACAACATCAGGCCGCAACCGCAAAAAATCCTTTAAACAACGCACAGGGCAAAGCACCGACCCCACCAATGGACGCAACCACACACGAACACCCTTACCCAGTTGATCAGTCTTAGACCGGCGTATCAAACAACACAAACCATCCTCACCCCCCACAAGTCTTGCTGCGAGCCAACAATTCGGAGATCCGAAAAGCACCAAAAAAGGCCAGCGAAAAAGCGACCCGGAACAAGCACACCTCAAAACTAGAAAAACACACCAACGCAGCCCCCTCCCATAATTTTTGCAGTACCTGAAAGGAAACCGGGCGCCGCGTGTCACGACGCACAGCCCCGCGGCGAATAATCCTTCAAAGCCTGCCGCACCAAGAAACTCCTGGACACATCCGGCAGCCCACGGAGTCGCAACCAAAATCCCACAGCCGCAACGCGTTTAGACACCACCGAGAAAGAAACCTGGGAAGAAAAAGACTCACCCAACCAATAGACCAACAACGTCTGAAAATCACCACACAGATCACTCCCACCAACCTGATCCAGCAACCGCTCCCACAAGACCCATACGGCCGAATAAGCAGACCACGTGCTGGTACTCACGGACCGCTGGATCAACCCCGAGGACAACCCAAGGCCACGCGCCAGAGCCACTGGGGACAAGGCAACCCCCGGACCTCCGCTTCTGGAACCAGCTGCCGAAAACGATCCCACTGGAAACGAGAAAGGGAGTCCACAATTGAATTATCCACCCCAGGCACATGAACCGCTACAAAACAAGCATTCAACTCCAAACCCCTAAGAACAAAATGCCGCAGCAGCCGCAAAACCGGGGGAGAACTAGCCGTCTGTTTGTTGATCACTTGAACCACACCCAAATTATCACAATAAAACCTCACCCGCCTATTTCGCAACACGTCACCCCACAATTCAGTCGCCAAAACAATAGGGAACAGTTCCAACAACACAAGGTTACCCAACCAACCGGCCGATCTCCACTCCTCTGGCCATGACCCAGCAGTCCACTGCCCTTGACAAAAAAAAACATAACGCAAGAGCCCGACGCATCCGACCAAAGCTCCAAGTCTACACTAGTAACCGGCTCCTCCATCCACACCGATTTGCCATTAAAACCAGTAAGAAAACCCCCCCACACAGCCAAGTCCGCACAGACTTCAGCCGACAACCGAACATAGTGACTCGGAACCGTCACACCCGCCGTCGCCATCGCCAGACGCCGACAAAAAACCCGCCCCATGGGCAATATGCGGCAGGCAAAGTTCAACTTACCCAAAACAGATTGAACACGATGAAGCTGCACCTTCTTCAACCGTCCCAACAAAGCCACCTCATTACGCAAATCCTCGACCTTGTCAGCAGGAAGCCGACACTCCATCGCCATGCTATCAATCTCAATGCCCAAAAACCGAATCAACGTGGAAGGGCCCTCAGTCTTTTCGAGGGCCAAGGGAACCCCGAACCGAGCCGCAACCCGCTCCATAGTCCGCAACAAAATTGAACAAACACATGACCCCCCTGGACACAAAAACAAAAAATCGTCCAGGTAGTGCAACACCGAATTCCACCCTGCCTCCTGTTTCACCACCCATTCCAAAAAGGAACTAAACGTCTCAAACAACGAACAAGAAATGGAGCAACCCATTGGCAAACAACAATCAACATAAAACTGGTCTTCCCACTTAAAACCAAGCAAGTGAAAACTGTCTGGGTGAATGGGAAGCAAACGGAAAGCAGCTTCAATATCCGTCTTGGCCATCAAAGCTCCCTGCCCCATCAAACGCACCCACCGAACTGCCGCATCAAAGGAAGTGTAAGAAACCGAACACAAGCCCTCATCAATGCCATCATTCACCGACCCCCCATGCGGATAAGAGAGGTGATGAATAAGCCTGAATTTATTGGGCTCCTTCTTAGGAACAAGTTCCAAAGGAGACACCCATAAACCCGGCAAAGGGCACTCAACAAAAGGACCAACAACCCGGCCCGCAGCCACCTCCTTAGCAATCTTCTCTGAGCACTCGTGCTTATACCGGCAGTCCGCGAGGAACTTGCAATATCCCTCATTATATTGCCAGCAATAACCCCTCCTACTGCCACCCTGGGAGTCCGAGGCCGAGGAGCCCCCGGCCGCTCCATGAAAGGGCTGCTGCCCCACCTTTGGCGCCGACATCAGCCGCATCCACAAACTAATGTCCTTGTGATCCCAAAGAATGCTAGGCCGGACCACCTTTCTCTGCCGAAATTGCTCATCATAGCGGAGCCACGCAGACCCGCCATAGACCCTGTATGCCTCCCCAATCGCGTCCATGTAACAAAACAGGGCCGAACAATGCTCCGGCGCCTTCTCCCCAACAACACTCGCCAAAATTGCAAACGCCTGCAACCAGTTCATAAAAGTACGAGGAATCAACCTGTATCGCCGTTTCTCCTCGTCCTCCTTCTTGCTCTCATCAACTCTACCCCTGTCTAGATTAAACTTCTCCAAAGGCAATAAAGAAAAAATCTCCACATACTCGCACCTCCAGATTTTTTCCCTCACCTCCATTTTCAAATGGGCCCCTAACAGCCCCTCGAAACATACATAAATTTCCCCTTTTGCCGAATCCGCCAGCCTCATATCCTCAACGACAGCCCCTTTATCAACGCCCACAGCGCCACCGCCAACCGCCCCCTGCTGGCACCGCTACCGCCGGGCCTGGCAAACCAACCCCCCCAGCCGCCTGTGGCAAAAAAGGTGCAGAAGCCGAGGGCGCCCAGACCGCCGCCGGGGACGCCCCCGTTCCAGAACCCGCCCCCACCACTAAGGACAAGATACTCGCCAGCATTTCCCTAGCAAAATTCTCAGAACCCGTACTAGGTAAACAAACCCCACCCCCCACCCCAGGAACACATAAAGCCCCAGTCGTCTCCTTACCTGGCCGTCCCTGGGTGGTCAGCCCAGCGGCCGCAGATCCTCCGGAAGTTGCCCTTGACGATCCAGCAGAAGACGAAGCCGGCTCCACCGCAGGCCGCAGGCACCCGTCATCCTCAGGTCCAGAGCCCGGATCCACTTCACCCTCTTCCAGGGCCAGCACCGCAGGCACCTCATCACCAGTCCCAAGGAGAACAGAGGAAGAGTGCGCCACCTGGTGGTACTGCTCCTGTACCACCAGGCCAGAGGAAAATGATGAACTCCCAGCTCCAGCCGGAGCGCGGGTCCGTCTCTCACCAGCAGGGGCGCAGGAAGACACTCCAGGCCTGGAGCCAGCGCAGACACCGCTCTGCATCGCCACAGCTGCCCGCCGCCCAGATCTTCTAGCAGAGGTACCGGTAACCCGGCGTGCTCGTCGCTGCTCCTCCACAGGCCGGTCGTCGCCATCCCTGAGCTGCCGACCTGGGCTACCAGGCCGCAGCCGCACCGCAGCAGCTCCCACCTCCACAGTAAGAAGGCCCGCACCGCTCACACTTGCAGCCGGACGCACCGCCGGCTCATCTGGCTCCACATCCCGGACAGGTAAAACGCGCCGGGCTCGCTCACCCCGCGGGACATCTCGGGGGGAGGACGCCGCACTAGCAGAAGCACCCCCACGTCGATGAAGGGAAACAGGCCGGGCAGGATTCCTCCCGCTGCGGCGGGGTGAGGCAGGCGGCGCCTGCACCGCCGACCGCAGCTGAGGGTCCCCGGGGGGGCTCCTTAGGCGCCGACGAGCCCTGGGGGTAGCATCGGGGCTCCAACGCTCAGGTGGCGCAGATCTACGTGCCCGAGGCCGCACAGTGGGATCCACCGGGGAGATGACAGGGACACCTAACGTACCCATCAGATTCTGCTGCAGCCACTCCATGCCCCGTTGTTCGGCAGCAGCCCGAACCGCAGCCAGCATATCATCCAAGGAGGCCATGACCCTTCACTCCAACTTCAACTTCCCTCAGGCTACAAACTGGTCAGATGGACCTCCCCCTAAAACCCTGCACTTTATACTGCCCGGGAAAATGTACCTCAACACCACACCCCCCTGTCCTGCACCTGACCTCCCCAGATACACTAAAATCATTAACCCTTTAAATGCCCTCTGTCTTCCCCCCAAGTCAAGCCGCGCTTCACTATGGCTGCGCCCCGCTCCGTTGCTCTTCTTCTGGCTGAGCCCACAGTTCTGTGGAACCACTAAATACAGCTATAACATTTAGGTATTAATGACCCTTATGATTTTACGAGTCTAACAAGACCAAACTTGACTCTGCTGGGGCTTGTGGTTCTCCAGGATGGCTTAAAGCTGGCTTTTCAGCCTTCCAAGGGCACAAGAACATACTGTTCGACATCTTCGTGATCGCACTGGTCCATGGAGGTTGAATCCGGCCTTAGCCAGTGCAGAATATGCCTACGACCAGAGATATGAAAAATGACTGTTTCAGTCCCTCAAAGGTTCAATAGGTCGCTTTCCCAGCTCTCTGGTCCCCTGCTGTGACTGTAGTCAAAATGTCTGGCTAATGTTATCCCAGGATCCGGTATTTTACGATGAGCCTCAGCAGAGGTGCTTTTGAAGCTCCCATCCTTATCTTTATGTCATTTTCAATTACTAGGACACAGCTCCAAGCAAGGGAATATTTCTCGTTTAAAGCAGAATAAAGGGGGCCTGTGAGTGTGTGTGTATTTAAAAAGGGGACTCTACTTGGGGTACCCTCGTCACACCTCCCCCTTGAAGAGGTCGCATGGGGAAAAGTCCATACGCGTTTTCCACTGCTACCTAACCCGTCTCTTCTGCGGACTCCCCCTGTCAGGACAACCCATCAGCATTGCCGTGCTCACTTCCTTTCTTGTGTTGCACGGTGAAGTTGTACTTCCGAAAAATTTTTGCTCCACCTCAGTAGTTTTGGATTGTCACCTGTGAGATGATTCAACCAACTGAGGGGATTATGATCTGTGATCAGTGTAGCTGCGGCCATACAGATAGTGTTGTAGCTTCTGTAGTGACCATACAATTGCTAAACACTCCTTCTCTATGGTGGAATAGCTCGTCTCTCTGGGAAGCAGCTTTCTTCTCAGGTACAGTATAGGATGCTCCTCTCTAACTGGTTTATCTGACTCAGAATTGCACAGAATTGCCAAAGGTGGAAGCGTCTGTCTGGACCACAAACTTCTGTGTGAAGTCTGGGGCCTGTAGAACAGGAGCACTGCCTAGTGCATCCTTCAAGGCCTGGAAACCTTGCTCACATTCAGGCGTCCATGAAACCATCCTGGGCAGCTTCTTCTTGGTCAAGTCTGTCAGAAGCTTGGCCAGGGCACTATGGTTCTGGATAAACTTTCTATAGTACTCGGCTGTTCCCAAGAAAGACATAACCTGCTTCTTGGTGAGAGAGGTGGGCCATTTCATGATGGATTCCACCCTCTGTCTCAGGCCTCAGCGTGCCTCCTCCTACTCTGTGTCCTAATTAGTGTACTTAATTTATACCCAGCTGGCACTTGCTAGGCTTAACCGTCAGTACAGCCGCTGCGAGTTTGTCCAGCACTTGTGACAGGTGCACTAGGTGCTCCTCCCACGTGGGGCTGGACACTGCGATGTCGTCTAAGTAGGCGACAGCACATCCTTCTAGTCCTTCCAGCAAGTCATTCACAAGCCTCTGAAAGGTGGCAGGCGCATTCTTTATCCCAAACGGCATTACCGTAAATTCATATAAGCCGAAAGGGGTGATAAAGGCCGACTTCTCCTGAGCCTCCGAGGTCAGGGGAATCTGCCAATACCCCCTGGTCAGGTCCATGATTGTCAGGTAGGCGGCGCCTGCCAACTTATATAACAATTCATCGATCCTGGGCATGGGGTAAGCATCAGAGGTTGTGATAGCATTTAGTTTCCGATAATCCCCACAGAACCTGCTTGTCCGATCTTTCTTAGGGACCAGAACCACCAGTGAGGCCCAAGCGCTGTGGGATTTCTGAATGACCCTTAACTGCAATATCTCTTCAATTTCCTTCCTGATGTCTGCCTGAACCTCTAAAGAGACACGGTAGGCAGACTGCTTGGTGGGAGAACGTGTACCTGTGTCCACATGGTGCACTGCAAGGTGTGTGTCCTCCCAGGTTTTCCTGTAAGTGTCGTGGTGAGCGGTCAGCACTTCCAAAAGATGGGATTTCTGTTGGGGCGAGAGTTGTGGGTTGATTAAGTCAGCTACCAACTCTTGAGTGTCGGCCAGCAAGTCTATCAGGGGGTCAGCCTCCTCCCTCTCAGGCAGACTGGCATGACATGTGGGGCTCTCTCATGATGCTCCTTGAGCATATTTACATGAAATGTTTTCAGTCATCTACCTCCTTCTCCAAGGCTCACCACATAATTCACCTTGTTCAGACATTTTACAATTGGATATGGCCCCTCCCATGCGGCCTGCAGTTTGTTCTGTCGCATAGGAAGCAGAACATATACCATTTGACCCTCATTGTATATTCGCTCTCTAGCAGTGCGGTCATACCACTGTTTCAGCTTACTCTGGGCCTGCGCCATATTCTCTTTGACCATACCAACAAGTGTCTCCATTTTGTCTTGGAACCTGAGTACATAGTCTACCACAGAGACTTCAGTTCTGGTAACTTTACCTTCCCAAGACTCTCGGATTAGGTCTAGGGGGCCTCTTACTCGTCTATCATACAGGAGTTCAAAAGGCGAAAACCCGGTTGACTCCTGGGGGACTTCTCTGTAGGCAAATAGTAAGTGAGGCAGATACCGCTCCCAGTCCTTCCCTTGCAACCCCACAAACGTCTTTAACATCTGTTTCAGCGTCCCGTTGAAGCGCTCACACAGGCAGTTTGTTTGTGGGTGGTAAGGGCTGGCCACGATATGATTCACCTGTATTTTCCTGCAGAGTCCCTGCATCAGCTCAGACATAAACTGCGGTCCTTGGTCGCTGAGAATCTCTGCTTGGAACCCCGCTCTTGTGAAGATCCCCAGTAGGGCGTCCGCAACTATGTCCTCCCTAATGGAAGACAATGCCACTGCTTCAGGGTAGCGAGTGGCGTAATCCACCATGGTCAAGATGAATTGTTTGCCTGAACTGCTGCGGATGGCCAATGGACCAATAATGTCCACTGCCACTCTCCGGAAAGGTTCGTCAATTACAGGCAAGGGATTCAGCGGAGCACTGTGACCATCTCCAGCTTTGCCAACTCGCTGGCAGGCGTCAGAGGACCTACAGTAATTTGCTATGTCCGTTCCGATGCCAGGCCAGAAAAAATTCAGCATCACCTGGGATTTTTTCTTTGTTATTCCCAGGTGACCAGCTAAGGGGATCTCATGAGCCACTTGCAGTAATTGTCCCCTGAACTGCACAGGTACAATGAGCTGCCTTTTGAGTGGCTCCACCCTACTGTCACTGCTGGAAGTGCCCTCTTTATACAGCTTGCCATTGTCCCAATACACCTTTTATTTATCTCCCTCTGCGGGAGTGCTGGCAGCTAAGCCTCTCAGCTGCTCCAAACTAGGGTCATCCCACAGGGCCTGCTCAAAGGCGGCACTACAAGTCCCAGCCAGCTGTCCCGTGGCAAACAATGACAGCTGCTGAGGCTCTGAAGCGAACAGGTGGATATGGACACTTCCACCTGCTCTTCCCCGATGGACTGATCCGCTGCGGCCTTTGCAGCACTGCGAGTGACAGGCAAAACAGGTACAACAATATTATCACATTCAACATTTCCATCACTTGAATCGGATAAATATAAATCTGTTACCTGTGTACATACACCTGCAATCCCTTTTACATCTCCTGTCTTAGGAGAACTGCTCCCACACACCCCACTAACCACCTCCTTCTGTCCATCTCAAGGTGATCTGGTATTATACAAACATCCTCATACAGTTGTCAAGAACGTACCTGTACGCAGACGGATACCGCACGTGACAAGGTTCCGGTTAACCCTTTATAGATACAATTCAGTATACTGCCACCACGTGTTTTAACGGAACACGAACCGACTACCGATCACTCACCCTCACGCAGAGCAGGGAATTAACCAGCTACCGCTTGCTGACCGATTGCAATCGTTCAGCCAAGCAACAATCAAAATGACCTTTCTCACACAAAATGGTAATGTTACTCTCTCCAGGGACAGGATTTGTTAATTCCTTTGCTTACAACACGGAAGACTTAGCAAATAAGATTTTTCAATCTTTTAATAAAAGTTAAACGGAAAAACAGTGCCTATATACATTTACAGAAAAATGACTATTCTAGATAATAATAATTCAAGGTAATAGTAATTCATGACAGTTAAAATAAAAAGGGATAATGGATGAAAAGTGGTTAAGGCTGCCGGGCAGCCTGTATTTGTGGGAGGGGCTGAGGCCACGCCCCCTTGGCCTTTATAACCTCGGCGGGACTTATAGGCGGGACGTGCAGCCAGGTACTTCCGGGTTACGTTCGCATGCCTGTTTCCCTGCACGTCCCGCACCTTCGCGACCGGCTTAGGTAAGTATTATTTCCGGTCAGCTGTCTCGGCGTTCATGGGGTCACAGGTAAGCGGTGGGTTCCGGTGTCGTGCCCGGTGCCAGCGTCGGTGGCGGCTGCTTGCCCTGGGCGTCAGGGTTCTTACCCTTGTCGGACGCAGGGGGAGCTGATGACGGTTCCTCAGCATTGCGGGATACTGGGGCAGGCCGGACGGCTCAGCCCAGCCCCCGTCGGTCACTTGCTCAAGTGTGCAGCGTTCGGCCGCTGTGTTGCCGGTTGCTAGGCACACACGGCGGCTCCATCCCCCTGCCACGATCGCTCATGCAATTGGGAGCCTTGCGCAGCCAGAGGCGACCTGTCCGGGGGGTATTCATTACCCTCGGTAATCGTTAGAGTTAAATCTGATCTTCTGCAGTAGCCCGGTACAGCAGTGGGTTCTCTGAATACTTGTGCACAATAGTAGTACGATGCTGTGTGTTAGTGTGATACATAGGACGCTGTTACATCTGGGTTCAATTAACTTAGTCTTTGGTGTCTATTATCAGTTCACCTAAATACTAGACTGAATTAGGCCTCATGCACACGACCGTATTTTTTTGCGGTCTGCAAAACGGGGTTCCGTTTTTCCGTGATCCGTGACCGTTTTTTCGTCCGTGGGTCTTCCTTGATTTTTGGAGGATCCACGGACATGAAAAAAAAGTCGTTTTGGTGTCCGCCTGGCCGTGCAGAGCCAAACGGATCCGTCCTGAATTACAATGCAAGTCAATGGGGACGGATACGTTTGACGTTGACACAATATGGTGCAATTTCAAACGGATCCGTCCCCCATTGACTTTCAATGTAAAGTCAGGAGTTAATATACCATCGGATCGGAGTTTTCTCCAATCCGATGGTATATTTTAACTTGAAGCGTCCCCATCACCATGGGAACGCCTCTATGTTAGAATATACTGTCGGATTTGAGTTACATCGTGAAACTAAAATCCGACAGTATATTCTAACACAGAGGCGTTCCCATGGTGATGGGGACGCTTCAGGTTAGAATATACTAAAAGAACTGTGTACATGACTGCCCCCTGCTGCCTGGCAGGTGCTGCCAGGCAGCAGGGGGCAGCCCCCCCCCCCTGTAGTTAACACATTGGTGGCCAGTGTGGCCGGCCCCCCCCTCCCTCCCCTGTAGTTAACTCATCGGTGGCCAGTGCGGCCGGCCACCCCCCTCCCTGTAGTTAACTCATTGGTGGCCAGTGGGCCCCCCCCTCCCCTGTAGTTAACTCATTGGTGGCCAGTGCGGCCGCCCCCCCCCCCCCCCTCCCCTGTAGTTAACTCATTGGTGGCCAGTGGGCCCCCCCCCTCCCTCCCCTGTAGTTAACTCGTTGGTGGCCAGTGGGCCTTCTCCCCTCCCTTCCCCTCCTAATTAAAATCTCCCCCCTATCATTGGTGGCAGCGGAGAGTACCGATCGGAGTCCCAGTTTAATCGCTGGGGCTCCGATCGGTAACCATGGCAACCAGGACGCTACTGCAGTCCCGGTTGCCATGGGTACTTAGCAATTTGTAGAACCATTATACTTACCTGCGAGCTGCGATGTTTGCGTCCGGCCGGGAGCTCCTCCTACTGGTAAGTGACAGTTAACGAGTTAACTACAGGGGAGGGAGGGGGGGGCGGCCGCACTGGCCACCAATGTGTTAACTACAGGGGGGGGCCCACTGGCCACCAATGAGTTAACTACAAGGGAGGGAGGGGGGGGCTGGCCGCACTGGCCACCAATGTGTTAACTACAGGGGCGGGGGCTGCCCCCTGCTGCCTTGCAGCACCTGCCAGGCAGCAGGGGGCAGTCATGTACACAGTTCTTTTAGTATATTCTAACCTGAAGCGTCCCCATCACCATGGGGACGCCTCTGTGTTAGAATATACTGTTGGTTCTGAGTTTTCACGAAGTGTGCATCCTTGTGTGCATCCGTGTTCTTTCACGGACCCATTGACTTGAATGGGTCAGTGAACCGTTGGCCGTGAAAAAAATAGGACAGGTCATATTTTTTTCACGGCCAGGAAACACGGATCACGGATGCGGCTGCAAAACAGTGCATCTTCCGATTTTTCCACGGACCCATTGAAAGTCAATGACCCCCGCGAAAAAAAACGGAAAACGGCACAACGGCCAGGGATGCACACAACGGTCGTGTGCATGAGGCCTTAGCCTGAGGCAATGGATTCATATGTAAATATTGCACTACAGTTTGGAGTTGATGGGGTCCCCGGATCTGGATCCTCGTTTGGTCCATGATCAGATTGCGGACCAGTGGCAGGCAGTGGCTCCTGCTGGAGGACCTTTCCTGTCCTGCGTTAGGCAGGCAACCCAATGAGGGTGCCCGGTGGTTCTTAAAAAAAAACCAAAAAAAAAAACGTGATTCTTGCTGGTTGTGGTCCTGCGTGCCATCCCTTAACAGCACTCCATTCATGTGTCATACCTTCGGTGCCGAATCTGGGCATTATAGATGATATGAGCCGCCGGAGCTTCTATATGCGTTGATGTGTTCAAATCAGTAATTTATCTCGCCAATACATATGCACTGTATTTTAATACGACATCATATTTCAGTGGCTGCGTTCGGCTCACATAGCTGACGCTTCTCGCCTTTCCAAGGACATCCTTTGCTAAACAGTAGGTGGTACGTTCTGATATTACATGCTGTTTATGTCATATGTTATTTTCACAGTGGTGTTATTATGCCTTGCTGGACACACAGGCTTGCAAGGGGCTGTAGTGTTGGGGTGCCGGCACCTGGTGCGGCCAGGCAGCATTGTCCACATGGCACGTTATGTAAGGGTTAGCGGTTGTCCATGTTCACATCGGCTTGGGGGCCGGATCTTTGCATGGCACCAGTGGAGGTTTGGCGTCCTGCACAGTGGCACCATGTTGGGTTACTATTAGTGTTGAGCGAACAGTTCGAGCATAGTTCGGGTCCGTACCGAATTTTGGGGTGTTCGTGACACGGACCCGAACCCGAACTTTTTCGTAAAAGTTCGGGTTCGGGTTCGTCGTTCGGCATGTATTTTGGCGCATTTTGAAAGGCTGCAAAGCAGCCAATCAACATGCATCATACTACTTGCCCTAAGATGCCATCGCAGCCATGCCTACTATTGGCAAGGCTGTGATTGGCCAAGTGCAGCATGTGACTCAGCCTCTTATAAGCTTGTGCGCACGTCGGGACGTGCTCACTCCCGATGTGAATAGAACAGGGTTAGACGCAGCTGATGCTAGGGCGAGAATAGGCAGGGATAATTGAATAACTGGAAGCAAATTTCTCTCCTCCACCTGTGATTCATCTGAACAACTGCAGCTGAGCTGCTTTTTTGATAGGGATTGGCTATTTTTAGAGTGGCCAGAGTGATTTTTCCATCCACATGTACCCGGGCTGACCGCCGGCCGCCATTTTGCGACTTGTAGTGCTGCAGCAGAAGCTGCCACAGTGTGCATTCCAAAGCTCCAAACAAGTCAGACATCTACACCTGGGATTCAGACCAATAGCGATTTAGCAGCACAGTCCAAGGCTATTTTTTTTAAAGGTTGTGCAGACCATTTTGTGGCACATGTTACTGGGCTGATAGGCGGCGGCTATCTTGGGACTAGTGCTGCAGCACAATCTCTCCCAACGTCCATTAATCACTTGTAATAGTGGTCTGTGCCATAGAAATCCTACATCAGGGACTTGGGTGTGCTTGTGTCACCCCTACTAATACCAGTCCACCTGTAATCCATACAGTGAAAAGCCATAAAGTATTCCAGTGAGGGAATTTTTTTTTTATTTAAAAAAGGCCAAGTTAGTTTATCTGGCGTTCAATATACTAGATACAGTTAGGCCTGCGTTTCATACATCTGGAATTAGCAAACTAATGTGCTGGGGTTGGGAAAACATATATGTACCCATACTAGAATCTGTCAAAGAAAGCGGTACTCACATATAACAGTCATTCCATCTGTAATCCATACAGTCAAAAGACTGAAAGTATTCCAGTGAGGGAATTTTTTTTATTTAAAAAAGGCCAAGTTAGTTTATCTGGCGTTCAATATACTAGATACAGTTAGGCCTGCGTTTCATACATCTGGAATTAGCAAACTAATGTGCTGGGGTTGGGAAAACATATATGTACCCATACTAGAATCTGTCAAAGAAAGCGGTACTCACATATAACAGTCATTCCATCTGTAATCCATACAGTCAAAAGACTGAAAGTATTCCAGTGAGGGAATTTTTTTTATTTAAAAAAGGCCAAGTTAGTTTATCTGGCGTTCAATATACTAGATACAGTTAGGCCTGCGTTTCATACATCTGGAATTAGCAAACTAATTTGCTGGGGTTGGGAAAACATATATGTACCCATACTAGAATCTGTCAAAGAAAGCGGTACTCACATATAACAGTCATTCCATCTGTAATCCATACAGTCAAAAGACTGAAAGTATTCCAGTGAGGGAATTTTTTTTATTTAAAAAAGGCCAAGTTAGTTTATCTGGCGTTCAATATACTAGATACAGTTAGGCCTGCGTTTCATACATCTGGAATTAGCAAACTAATGTGCTGGGGTTGGGAAAACATATATGTACCCATACTAGAATCTGTCAAAGAAAGCGGTACTCACATATAACAGTCATTCCATCTGTAATCCATACAGTCAAAAGACTGAAAGTATTCCAGTGAGGGAATTTTTTTTATTTAAAAAAGGCCAAGTTAGTTTATCTGGCGTTCAATATACTAGATACAGTTAGGCCTGCGTTTCATACATCTGGAATTAGCAAACTAATTTGCTGGGGTTGGGAAAACATATATGTACCCATACTAGAATCTGTCAAAGAAAGCGGTACTCACATATAACAGTCATTCCATCTGTAATCCATACAGTCAAAAGACTGAAAGTATTCCAGTGAGGGAATTTTTTTTATTTAAAAAAGGCCAAGTTAGTTTATCTGGCGTTCAATATACTAGATACAGTTAGGCCTGCGTTTCATACATCTGGAATTAGCAAACTAATGTGCTGGGGTTGGGAAAACATATATGTACCCATACTAGAATCTGTCAAAGAAAGCGGTACTCACATATAACAGTCATTCCATCTGTAATCCATACAGTCAAAAGACTGAAAGTATTCCAGTGAGGGAATTTTTTTTATTTAAAAAAGGCCAAGTTAGTTTATCTGGCGTTCAATATACTAGATACAGTTAAGCCTGCGTTTCATACATCTGGAATTAGCAAACTAATTTGCTGGGGTTGGGAAAACATATATGTACCCATACTAGAATCTGTCAAAGAAAGCGGTACTCACATATAACAGTCATTCCATCTGTAATCCATACAGTCAAAAGACTGAAAGTATTCCAGTGAGGGAATTTTTTTTATTTAAAAAAGGCCAAGTTAGTTTATCTGGCGTTCAATATACTAGATACAGTTAGGCCTGCGTTTCATACATCTGGAATTAGCAAACTAATTTGCTGGGGTTGGAAAAACATATATGTACCCATACTAGAATCTGTCAAAGAAAGCGGTACTCACATATAACAGTCATTCCATCTGTAATCCATACAGTCAAAAGACTGAAAGTATTCCAGTGAGGGAATTTTTTTTATTTAAAAAAGGCCAAGTTAGTTTATCTGGCGTTCAATATACTAGATACAGTTAGGCCTGCGTTTCATACATCTGGAATTAGCAAACTAATGTGCTGGGGTTGGGAAAACATATATGTACCCATACTAGAATCTGTCAAAGAAAGCGGTACTCACATATAACAGTCATTCCATCTGTAATCCATACAGTCAAAAGACTGAAAGTATTCCAGTGAGGGGATTTTGCTTATAAAAAATAATATATTTCATTGTGGTGCGAGTTGAATCGCAACAATGAAGAAAAATACTATTAAGGGACGAGGACGCGGTCGTGGTGGTGTCCGTGGAGCCTCTGTTGCTGGTAGAGGACGTGGCCGTTCGGCCCCAGGCGCACACAGTAGGGAACGAACTCCCTCAACTAGCCGGCAGAATGTACCGCAATATCTCGTGGGGCACAATGCCGCTCTTAGGATGGTAAGGCCTGAGCAGGTACAGGCATTAATCGATTGGGTGGCCGACAGTGCTTCCAGCACGTTCACCACATGGTCTTCCACCCAGTCTTCTGCGGAAAGCGCACAGGTGGCACCTGAAAACCAAGCCCATCAGTCTGTCACATCACCCCCAAGCATATCAGGGAAACGGTCTGAGCCACAAGTTATGCAGCAGTCTCTTCTTCTGTTTGAAGACTCTGCTTCCAGGGTTTCCCAGGGGCGTCCACCTAGCCCTTCCCCAGTGGAGGAAGACATACCATGCACTGACGCACAACCACTTATGTCTCCAGATGAAGAGGACATGGGAATACCACCACAGCAGAGTCACCGACTCTCTGATGATGACGAAACACAGGTGCCCACTGCCGCGTCTTTTTGCAGTGTGCAGACTGAACAGGAGGAGGTCAGGGAGGGAGACTGGGTGGAAGACGATGCAGAGGACGATGAGGTCTTAGACCCCACATGGACTGAAGGTCGTGGCGATGACTTTCACAGTTCAGAGGAAGAGGTAGTGGTGAGACCGAGACAACAGCGAAGCCAAAGAGGGAGCAGGGGGCCAAAGCAGACGAGCCGCCGCCCCCAGAGTTCGCCTGCTACTGGACATCGCCAACAGGGACCCAGCCCCACAAAGGCAGCTTCAAAGAGTTCCCTGGCATGGCACTTCTTTAAACAATGTCCTACCGACAAGACCCGAGTGACTTGCACGCTCTGCCATCAGAGCCTGAGGCGAGGCATTAACGTTCTGAACCTCAGCACAACCTGCATGACCAGGCATCTACATGCAAAGCATGAACTGCAGTGGGGTACACACCTTAAAAACCAGGCACTCGCTGAGGCTCCCCCTGCTCCCTCTACCGCTGCTGCCTCGGCTTCCGCCTCGAGAGGAATGTTGCCACCTGCCGAGCAGCAAACAGAGGATGTGCCACCGACACCACCACCACCGCCACCGTCAACTAGCGTCTCCACTATATCACACAGCAGCGTTCAGCTCTCAATATCTCAAACCTTAGAGAGGAAGCGCAAATTCCCCCCGAGTCACCCTCGAGCCCTTGGCCTGAACGCCAGCATTTCTAAACTGCTGGCCTTTGAAATGCTGTCATTCCGGCTGGTGGACACAGACAGCTTCAAAAAGCTGATGGCCATGGCTGTCCCGCAGTATGTGGTTCCCAGCCGCCACTACTTCTCCAAGACAGCCGTGCCTTCCCTGCACATGCAAGTGTCCGATAAAATCAAGTGTGCACTGCGCAACACCATTTGTGGCAAGGTCCACCTAACCACAGATACGTGGACCAGTAAGCACGGCCAGGGACGCTATATCTCACTAACTGCACACTGGATGAATGTAGTGGCGGCTGGGCCCCCGGCGGACAGTTCCTTGGCGCACGTCCTTCCGCCCCCTAGGATCGCAGGGCATCATTCTCTGCCTCCTGTAGCCTCCTCCTCCTACTCGGCTTCCTCCTCCACTGCTTCCACCAGCTCATCCGGTCAGCCACACACCTTCACCACCAACTTCAGCACAGCCCGGGGTAAACGTCAGCAGGCCATTCTGAAACTCATATGTTTGGGGGACAGGCCCCACACCGCACAGGAGTTGTGGCGGGGTATTGAACAACAGACCGACGAGTGGTTTCTGCCGGTGGGCCTCAAGCCAGGCCTGGTGGTATGCGATAATGGGCGAAATCTCGTGGCAGCTCTGGGACTAGCCGGTTTGACGCACATCCCTTGCCTGGCGCATGTGCTGAACTTGGTGGTGCAGAGGTTCATTCACCACTACCCCAACATGTCAGAGCTGCTGCATAAAGTGCGGGCCGTCTGTGCGCGCTTCCGCCGTTCACATCCTGCCGCTGCTCGCCTGTCTGCGCTACAGCGGAACTTCGGCCTTCCCGCTCACCGCCTCATATGCGACGTGCCCACCCGGTGGAACTCCACCTTGCACATGCTGGAGAGACTGTGCGAGCAGCAGCAGGCCATAGTGGAGTTTCAGCTGCAGCACGCTCGCGTCAGTCGTACTGCTGAACAGCACCACTTCACCACCAATGATTGGGCCTCCATGCGAGACCTGTGTGCCCTGCTGCGCTGTTTCGAGTACTCCACCAACATGGCCAGTGGCGATGACACTGTTATCAGCGTTACAATACCACTTCTATGTCTCCTTGAGAAAACACTTAGGGCAATGATGTTAGAGGAGGTGGCCCAGGTGGAGGTGGATGAGGGCTCGTTTCTAACACTTTCGGGCCAGTCTGTTCGAAGTGGCTCAGAGGGAGGTTTGTTTAAGCAGCAGAGGACAGGTTCACAAGTCGCCAGCCAAGGCACTGTACTGGAGGACGAGGAGGATGAGGAGGAGGAGGTGGAGGGGGACGAGGATGACGCAAGTTCACAGCGGGGTGGCAGCCCAGGCCCATCACTGGTGCGTGGCTGGGGGGATACGGTGGACGATGACGATACGCCTCCCACAGAGGACAGCTTGTCCTTACCCATGGGTAGCCTGGCCCACATGAGCGAATATATGCTCCAATGCCTGCGCAACGACAGCAGAGTTGCCCACGTTTTAACGTGTGCAGACTACTGGGTGGCCACCCTGCTGGATCCCCGGTATAAAGACAATGTGCCCACTTTAATTCCTGAACTGGAGCGCGACCGTAAGATGCGCGAGTTCAAGCGCACGCTGATAGAGGCGCTCTTGAGAGCATTCCCACATGTCACAGGGGAACAGGTGGAAGGTGAAGGCAGAGGAGTGGCAAGAGGTCGCCAACGCAGCTGTGTCACGGCCAGCTCATCTGAGGGCAGGGTTAGCATGGCAGAAATGTGGAAAAGTTTTGTCTCCACGCCACAGCTATCTGCACCGACACCTGATACGGAACGTGTTAGCAGGAGGCAGCATTTCACTAACATGGTTGAACAGTATGTCTGCACACCCCTCCACATCCTGACGGATGGTTCGGCCCCATTCAACTACTGGGTTTCGAAATTGTCCACGTGGCCAGAGTTAGCATGTTATGCCTTGGAGGTGCTTTCCTGCCCGGCGGCCAGCGTTTTATCTGAACGCGTATTCAGCACGGCAGGGGGCGTCATTACTGACAAGCGCAGCCGCCTGTCCACAGCCAACGTGGACAAGCTGACCTTCATAAAGATGAACCAGGCATGGATCCCACAGGACCTGTCCCTCCCTTGTGCAGAGTAGTCCTTATTAACTGCCTAAAACATGTCTTGTTGTGCTACGGGCCACTTCTTTATTTGATACAAATTTTATGAAACCCACAGTTGAATGAAACTCTTCACTGTCTGGGCGCCGGGGCCTAACCAGATGAAAGTGGCCGGTTAAACTAACGGGTGACATGAAGCCATAACCTCTGCCATGCTACCTCTGTCTTCTGTCTGGGTGCTGAGGCCTAAGTCAAATAAAGCGGTCTTCTGCTGTGCTGGGGGATATGAAGCTAATCTAAGACCTCTCTCCTCTGTCTGGGTCCAAAGGCCTAAATCACTGAAAGAGGCCTTCTCCTGTGGTGTGTGATATGATGCCAGAATATGTGCTGTGGGGCCTCTCTCCTCTTCCTGGGTGCAGGGGTCAAATAAACTAAATTGTGGCCTACTCCTGTGGTGGCTGATATGATGCCAGAATATGTGCTGTGGTGCCTCTCTCCTCTTCCTGGGTGCAGGGGTCAAAGTAACTAAATGGTGGCTTCTCCTGTGGTGGCTGATATGATGCCAGAATATGTGCTGTGGGGCCTCTCTCCTCTTCCTGGGTGCAGGGGTCAAAGTAACTCAATGGTGGCTTCTCCTGTGGTGGCTGATATGATGCCAGAATATGTGCTGTGGTGCCTCTCTCCTCTGTCTGGGTCCAAAGGCCTAAATCACTGAAAGAGGCCTTCTCCTGTGGTGTGTGATATGATGCCTGAATATGTGCTGTGGTGCCTCTCTCCTCTTCCTGGGTGCGGGGGTCAAAGTAACTCAATGGTGGCTTCTCCTGTGGTGGCTGATATGATGCCAGAATATGTGGTGTGGGGCCTCTCTCCTCTTCCTGGGTGCAGGGGTCAAAGTAACTCAATGGTGGCTTCTCCTGTGGTGGCTGATATGATGCCAGAATATGTGCTGTGGTGCCTCTCTCCTCTTCCTGGGTGCAGGGGTCAAAGTAACTAAATGGTGGCTTCTCCTGTGGTGGCTGATATGATGCCAGAATATGTGCTGTGGGGCCTCTCTCCTCTTCCTGGGTGCAGGGGTCAAAGTAACTAAATGGTGGCTTCTCCTGTGGTGGCTGATATGATGCCAGAATATGTGCTGTGGGGCCTCTCTCCTCTTCCTGGGTGCAGGGGTCAAAGTAACTCAATGGTGGCTTCTCCTGTGGTGGTTAGTATGATGCCAGAATATGTGCTGTGGGGCCTCTCTCCTCTTCCTGGGTGCAGGGGTCAAAGTAACTCAATCGTGGCTTCTCCTGTGGTGGCTGATATGATGCCAGAATATGTGCTGTGGTGCCTCTCTCCTCTTCCTGGGTGCAGGGGTCAAAGTAACTAAATGGTGGCTTCTCCTGTGGTGGCTGATATGATGCCAGAATATGTGCTGTGGTGCCTCTCTCCTCTTCCTGGGTGCAGGGGTCAAAGTAACTAAATGGTGGCTTCTCCTGTGGTGGCTGATATGATGCCAGAATATGTGCTGTGGGGCCTCTCTCCTCTTCCTGGGTGCAGGGGTCAAAGTAATTCAATGGTGGCTTCTCCTGTGGTGGCTGATATGATGCCAGAATATGTGCTGTGGTGCCTCTCTCCTCTTCCTGGGTGCAGGGGTCAAAGTAACTAAATGGTGGCTTCTCCTGTGGTGGCTGATATGATGCCAGAATATGTGCTGTGAGGCCTCTCTCCTCTTCCTGGGTGCAGTAGTCAAAGTAACTAAATGGTGGCTTCTCCTGTGGTGGCTGATATGATGCCAGAATATGTGCTGTGGGGCCTCTCTCCTCTTCCTGGGTGCAGGGGTCAAAGTAACTCAATGGTGGCTTCTCCTGTGGTGGTTAGTATGATGCCAGAATATGTGCTGTGGGGCCTCTCTCCTCTTCCTGGGTGCAGGGGTCAAAGTAACTCAATCGTGGCTTCTCCTGTGGTGGCTGATATGATGCCAGAATATGTGCTGTGGTGCCTCTCTCCTCTTCCTGGGTGCAGGGGTCAAAGTAACTAAATGGTGGCTTCTCCTGTGGTGGCTGATATGATGCCAGAATATGTGCTGTGGTGCCTCTCTCCTCTTCCTGGGTGCAGGGGTCAAAGTAACTAAATGGTGGCTTCTCCTGTGGTGGCTGATATGATGCCAGAATATGTGCTGTGGTGCCTCTCTCCTCTTCCTGGGTGCGGGGGTCAAAGTAACTCAATGGTGGCTTCTCCTGTGGTGGCTGATATGATGCCAGAATATGTGCTGTGGGGCCTCTCTCCTCTTCCTGGGTGCAGGGGTCAAAGTAACTCAATGGTGGCTTCTCCTGTGCTGATTGATATAAAGCTGATGGTTGTGCCATCTGACATGGTTGCCAGGGTCTGATTCAATGGGGGCCTACTCCTGTGGTGGGTGATCTAAATGCCTGATTCTCTGCTGTGAAACCTCTCTCCTCCGTCTGGGTGTAGGGGTCAAAGTCTTTCAAAGTCGCCTTCTCCTGTGCTGATTGATATGAAGCTGATGGTTGTGCCATCTGACATGGTTGCCGGGGTCCCATTAAATTGTGGCCTACTCCTGTGGTGGTTGATATGATGCCTGATTCTCTGATGTGGAACCTCTCTCCTCTGTTTGGGTGAAGGGGTCAAAGTAACTAAATGGTGGCTTCTCCTGTGGTGGCTGATATGATGCCAGAATATGTGCTGTGGGGCCTCTCTCCTCTTCCTGGGTGCAGGGGTCAAAGTAACTCAATGGTGGCTTCTCCTGTGGTGGCTGATATGATGCCAGAATATGTGCTGTGGTGCCTCTCTCCTCTTCCTGGGTGCGGGGGTCAAAGTAACTCAATGGTGGCTTCTCCTGTGGTGGCTGATATGATGCCAGAATATGTGCTGTGGTGCCTCTCTCCTCTTCCTGGGTGCGGGGGTCAAAGTAACTCAATGGTGGCTTCTCCTGTGGTGGCTGATATGATGCCAGAATATGTGCTGTGGTGCCTCTCTCCTCTTCCTGGGTGCAGGGGTCAAAGTAACTAAATGGTGGCTTCTCCTGTGGTGGTTGATATGATGCCTGATTCTCTGCTGTGAAACCTCTCTCCTCCATCTGGGTGTAGGGGTCAAAGTCTTTCAAAGTCGCCTTCTCCTGTGCTGATTGATATAAAGCTGATGGTTGTGCCATCTGACATGGTTGCCAGGGTCTGATTCAATGGGGGCCTACTCCTGTGGTGGGTGATCTAAATGCCTGATTCTCTGCTGTGAAACCTCTCTCCTCCGTCTGGGTGTAGGGGTCAAAGTCTTTCAAAGTCGCCTTCTCCTGTGCTGATTGATATGAAGCTGATGGTTGTGCCATCTGACATGGTTGCCGGGGTCCCATTAAATTGGGGCCTACTCCTGTGGTGGGTGATCTAAATGCCTGATTCTCTGCTTTGAAACCTCTCTCCTCCGTCCGGGTGTAGGGGTCAAAGTCTGTCAAAGTCGCCTTCTCCTGTGCTGATTGATATAAAGCTTATGCTTGTGCCATCTGACATGGTTGCCGGGGTCTGATTCAATGGTGGCCTACTCCTGTGGTGGGTGATCTAAATGCCTGATTCTCTGCTGTGTAACCTCTCTCCTCCGTCTGGGTGTAGGGGTCAAAGTAACTAAATGGTGGCCTACTCCTGTGGTGGGTGATATGATGCCTGGTTCTCTGCTGTGGGACCTCTCTCCTTTGTCTGGGTGCTGTGGTCAAAATAATAGTAAGTGACCTTCTCCATTGGTGGGTGACTTGAAGCCTGATTCTGTGCTATGGGACCTCACTCCAATTAATATTGTTTAATTTTTATTTATTTTATGTTAACTCATCATTTCCCTATCTACATTTGTTTGCAGGGGATTTAACTACATTTTGCTGCCTTTTGCAGCCCTCTAGCCCTTTCCGGGTGTGTTTTACAGCCTTTTTAGTGCCCAAAAGTTCGGGTCCCCATTGACTTCTATGGGGTTCGGGTTCGGGATGAAGTTCGGGTCGAGTTCGGATCCCGAACCAGAACATTTTTCGAAAGTTCGGCCCAACTCGTCGAACCCGAACATCCAGGTGTTCGCTCAACTCTAGTTACTATCTTTTTGTTCCTTCAGGGGTCATATTCGTCAGTCCTCGTTGCACGTCCGTCTAAGCGGTCACTCGCTATGTCACGTCCGCCGCTGCGGTGGCATGTTGTCTGGCCTGGTATCCACAGGTTATGTACATCTATGTTTTTTCGTTACTCGTGGGCCTGAAGCGGTCAGGCGCAATGTCACGTCTGCCGCCCGCGGTGGCATGTTGCCCTGCCTGGAACGTCCAGGTCGTTGTACTCGTTAATCCTCGGAGCACGTCTGCTTGAAGCGTTCAGGCGATGTCACGTTTGCCGCCCACGGTGGCTTGTTGTCCTGCCTGGAACGTCCAGGTTGTTACAGTATACTCGTCAATCTTGTTGCACGTCTGCTTGAAGCATTCAGGCAATGTCACGTCTGCCGCCCACGGTGGCATGTTGTCCTGCCTGGAACGTCCAGGTCGTTATTCTCGTCAATCTTGTTGTATGTCTGCTTGAAGCGTTCAGGCAATTTCACATCTGCCGCCCGTGGTGGCATGTCATCCTTCCTGGATCGTCCAGGTTGTCGTATTCGTCAGTCCTCGTCACATGTCCGCTTGAAACGGTCAGGCTCCATGTCTCGTCTGCCCATGGTGGCGGGTTGTCCGACCTGGTACGTCCAGATCTGTAAATATTCAGTGCATAAAAGTTTTATTCATTATTCTTTTGTTTTATACGGCAGCAATGTTAGGGGGATTCAATTCCATCAGCCTTCCTAAACAAGGCCTCTACCTCCATCGGTGGGTCCGGGCCCTCCACCACGGTACCTGTTCCATTCACGTCCATATCCATACCCAGGTGAGTATCAGCACTGGTCCCCAGGGCTCCGTCCACAGTCAGATGGTCGGCTCATCTTACCCCTGGTAGTGGTCGGGCACCCCCCCCTTGCACCAGGGTTCCTCAGTATGCGTGGTCTCTTCACAATCTACTTTACACATAGTAACTAAGGTTTAGTCCTCAGGTGGTGTCCCGGGTCGTCTGGTCAGTCGGCGCGGTCAACATGTCCCAGGCTTCAGACATAGATGACGCTTCATCCATCTCCGAGTCCCAGGTGTCCGGTCTGGCCGGCCGTGGATCCCTCAGGAATTGGACAATTCCAAAGCTGATCGCGGAATTAAATAGAAGGGGCATCAGCCACCCGGCATCGGCCAGAAAGGCAGAACTATATAGGCTGCTGGTGTCTAATCCAGACCTTCCAGTGATCAAGCCTTGTTACCAACAATTCAGACTTCTTTGGCTCAGTTGCACGCCACAATGGGAAGTCTGGCTGCTTCTGTAGCAGACATCCAGAACAGGGTCATGGAGCTCGAGTCCAGGGCCTCCGCCATCTCGCAGCCAGTGGCTCCCGTGGCAGGTATGTCCTCTACTCCTCCGGCCATTGCCCCGGCTCACTTTGTGGCAGAAAATATCAGGAAGGATATATTGGCTGGGAAGGAAGTCAACCTGGCGTCTATTCTCATAGCATCACACGATGCGAATGAGAACAAAACTATTGATTGCGGAGAGGTTTCAGTAGTGCTGAAATCCCAAGATGCCCGCCTTAATCGCAAGCTTTCCATACCCGAGTTTGTTCTCGCCTTCAGTCTGTTTAGGGATGTCATCTGCTCTGCGCAGCCAAATAGGAGAGAAGAGCTTGACACATATCTCTATCAGGTCACCGATTTAGGCCACAAGTATGGGGGCTCGGCTTTTTACGATTATCATCGTTCCTTCGCGGCCAAAGCTGCAGCCGCCCTTGCACAATTTCAGTTCATGACTAATTGGGCTACGCTCGACATGGAGCTCTTCTGCAGACATTTTGCAGGTCTCCGAGCCCCCACTTGTGGGTCTTGTCAATCCATCTTTCATGCTACAGAATGGTGCCCCAATGAAGCGGTCTCCCAACCAGATAGAGCCCTTCCGGGCACGTCGGGGGTCGGCAGGAGCCCGGCCCTCATGGACAAGTTCGGTAGACCGATTGTGTATTTGGGCAAAAGTCAGATATGTAATAACTTTAATTTCGGTCAATGTATGTTCAGTGGGTGCAGGGCCCTCCATGTTTGCACGGTCTGCTTCCGTGCTCACCCCAGGTCCACATGCCCGAAAAAGTCCTCAAAGCAGCCGTGACTGACCGACATAAACGTCATCTCGATCGCCAGTTTGTCGCGCATCTGTTAACAGGTCTGTCACATGGGTTCCATATGGGGTTGGCGGCCCTCCCTCAGTCCAACTGGGAGTGTGAGAACCTTCTTTCTGAGGCAGTGCAAGCTGCGATTGTCTCAGAGCTAGACAAAGGGTTCCTCATCGGCCCGTTTGATTCCATTCCCTTCGATGTATGGAGGGTCAACCCCATTGGGGTGGTGGCCAAGAAAGATTGTAATAAAAAAGGCTCATCTATGACCTCTCGGCTCCTCATTCGTCCAACGTGCCCAGTATTAATTCCCTCATACCGTCTGAGGAATTTAGTATGAAATACTCTTCAATTGACAAGGCCATACAGTTCATACTCGAGGCAGGTAGGGGGGCTTGGTTGTCCAAAACGGATATTGCGGACGCTTTTAAACTTCTTCCAATTCATCCCCAACTTTGGCAATACTATGGTATCAGGTGGGCGGGCAGGTACTACTTTGCCAATCGCCTGACGTTTGGCTCCAAGAGCAGCCCTTGGCTGTTTGACCGGCTCGCTCAGGCCCTGCACTGGATCCTGGTCAAGCACGGGGAGGCCCCCATGTGCATCCATTACCTGGACGACTTCCTTCTGGTAGAACACCCTTCCCGGCAGCCCTCTAGCTTGTCCTCCTTGTTGGAATTATTTTCTGCGCTTCAGGTTCCTGTCGCCCCAGGGAAAACGGTAGGCCCTTCCAAGGCGATCACCTTCCTAGGGGTCATTCTTGACTCAGTTAGGTTGGAAACAAGGCTCCCCAAGGAGAAGTTGCAGCAGATCCGGTTAGCCATCCAGAAGGCTTCCGAGTCCTGCTTCCTGACCAAGACAAATCTCCAGTCGTTACTGGGCAGGCTGAACTTCGCCATGAGGGTCATGCCCCAGGGACGTACCTTCATTTCACGGCTCTTGCTGCTCCTGCCGTCTGCCACGGAACAGGACAGTGTCATTCGATTGGACCAACAGGCCATGGCGGACCTGTCCATGTGGAAAATGTTTATGTCCTCATGGAACGGGGTGAGATTGTTCATTTCCCCCCGGGGCCCTTCCTCCCCCACGATTTATTCGGATGCGGCCGCATCAAAGGGTTTTGCAGCCATATTTGGGAATCACTGGCTTGCCAGCTCCTGGCCATCTCATATCACGGTAGACAAGGAGGCCCTTCGCTCTTCTCCCCTATTAGAACTGTATCCATTGGTGGCAGCGGCTCATGTGTGGGGCCACGAGTGGTCGGATTCTAGGGTGTTGTTTGTCACCGACAGTCAGGACCTGGTTGATATCATCCGCAGTGGCAGAGCGAAATCCCCTAAAATCATGTCCCTCATGCGTAGGTTGGTTTGGCTTTCTATGGTGCATAATTTCTGCTTTGAGTGCTCCCACATTCAGGGTTCCAGGAATACGGCCGCTGATGCTCTGTCCCGCTTTAACTTTAATGTTTTTATCCAGAACATGCCACACGCGGACGCAACTGGGGTGGGCATTCAAGCATACAGCGACCTGGTGTGGGATTAGCATCTTTGATCAGGACAGCAAAAGACCTATTGCACCAAAGCCTTTCAGGGAACACCATCAGGAATTATCGCACGGGCTGGAATCTCTATAGGGATTTTGCCAATGGACACCCTCAGGGCAACGTCGACGACGTTTCATTCATGATGGCTTTTATCGCTCACTGTCATTCCAACCTCGGCCTCGCGTCCAACACCATCCGCCTTTACTTGGCGGGAGTTCAACACCAGTTCACATTAAACGACCCCGCCCGAGTCTCTTTTTTTACGTCACAAGCCATCAAAGCCACTCTCAGGGGCATTGAAAAAGTCGGTACAAGTAGGCCAGTGGTCCGGCAACCCCTGTCCGGCTCCATGTTCAGGCAGCTGTCTTTGGCTCTGGACGGTAATCCTTTTGGGCCTCTAGTCAGCACCATCATCAAAGCCGCCCTATACCTAGGGTTCTACGGGTGCCTCCGGCCGGGGGAATTCACCACTGCCGTCAGGATCGGCCGTCATCTCCAAAAGCAGCATTTGTCCTGGCATCACGACCATTTTATACTTAGCATTTCATCTACCAAGACCACACAGACAGGGCCTCCAACTCTGGTGAGGTTTTACCCTTCGCACAACGACTGGTGCCCGGTCAAAGCACTGCAGCAATTGTCTTTAGTGCTGCAGGCGGCAGCCTCGGTTAGTCCGCTGCTTCCATTCAAAGGGGGTCCATTATCTACATCACAGTTCATGTCGCATGTTCGCTCCTTGGTTGCAGGGTTAGGTTATGATCCAAAGACCATCTCAGGCCACTCATTTCGCATTGGGGCGGCCTCAGCAGCTTCTAGGCACCAAATACCTCCGCATGTCATCAGGAGCATGGGGCGTTGGAGGTCGTCTTGTTTCTTCAGATATGTTCCGAATCCTCAAACAGAAATTCGCAATGCTTTCTGCTCACTTGCCCTGTAATAGTACAATAAAGTGTTTTGGCAGTATGCTGTGTCTCTATTTTTGCCCACTTTTAGGGGTTAATACCCTCGCTCCTGGCTCCCGGCATTAACCAGCCATCGGTAAGCTCCGGTTAGTACGTTCAGGGGCCGTCGCCCTGACCACAAGTGGTTAAGGCTGACGGGCAGCCTGTATTTGTGGGAGGGGCTGAAGCCACGCCCCCTTGGCCTTTATAACCTCGGCGGGACTTACAGGCCGGACGTGCAGCCAGGTACCCCTCCCACCCTCCCCTTTTTTCTTCAGTTCTATTGGGGTAGGCCCACTTTTAGGCCTACCCTCGCTCCTGGCTCCTGGCATTAACCAGCCATCGATAAGCTCCGGTTAGTACGTTCAGGGGCCGTCGCCCTGACCACAAGTATACTTAAGTTCCTCTGTTTCAGTCCTTGAAGCCGTTGTGCAATCCGATTGGTATAATATCAATGGACCCTGAGCACTGACATTCAGAATGTGATACAAATCCAGGTGTTAAGGCATGGCAGGGTTGCCATGCAATGCCCTGACAGCATCTTATAACAGTTCTAAAACAAGAGGTGCCAGCAATTCTGCCCACCAATGGTACAAACGTGTGGGCAGGATCGAGAAGGTGTCAGCAAGGTTTATAACCCAGCTAAGGTCAGCCCAGAATGTCCTTATTCCGGCTGAACCCACAGTTCTGTGGAACCGCTAAAAACAGCTATGATATTTAGGTATTAATGACCCTTATGATTTTACGAGTCTAACAAGACCAAACTTGACTCTGCTGGGGCTTGTGGTTCTCCAGTACGGCTTAAAGCTGGCTTTTCAGCCTTCCAAGGGCACAAGAACATACTGTTTGACATCTCCGTGATCGCACTGGTCCACGGAGGTTGAGTCAGTGCAGAATATGCAGAATATACCTACGACCAGGAAATGACTGTTTCAGTCCCTCAAAGGTTCAATAGGTCTCTTTCCCAGCTCTCTCTGGTCCCCTGCTGTGATTGTAGTCAAAATGTCTGGCTAATGTTATCCCAGGATCCAGTATTTTACATGAGCCTTGGCAGGGTGCTTTTGAAGCTCCCATCCTTATCTTTATGATGGGGAAGTGTCATTTTCAATTACTAGGACACAGCTCCAAGCAAGGGAATATTTCTCTTTTAAAGCAGAATAAAGGGGGCCTCTAGGCCTGTATGTGTGTATTTAAAAAGGAGACTCTACTTGGGGTACCCTCGTCACACCGACATCTTAAATGCCTCCATATTTCCCTTATATTGATTTATCTATAAATTGAAAAAAATATTAAGAATAAAATTAAAATTATTATACCAATGTTACATAAAAAATACAAGGATTCCCCCTTAAATATTAAAATATACTACGGCTACAGGAAACAACTACCGTATTTTACGCAGTATAAGACGCACTTTCCCGCCCCAAAAAAGTGGGGGGGAAATAGCAGTACGTCTTATGGGGCGAATGCTGCATTTTGCCGAATTATGCTGCGCGGCGGGTGTATCAGCTGAGAGGGAGGAGGGCCTGGGGGCCGGCATCTGCTTTTATGACAGTGGGGCCCGTGCAGTGACTGTATTCTACTACACGGGCCCTGCTCACTGTATAAAATCGTATCTGTAATTGTAGGCATTGTTAATGTATAAAAATTCTGGGTAATCAGCGCCTGTATTACGGTACTTACAAGTGCTCGGTAGCAGAGAGGAGGGAGGAGGCAGGCTGGGAGGACGGGCGCTGGCAGCGTGAGTCACTACGTCATGCCCCCATGCCGCCTGCCTCATTCATAAAGTGGGCGGCGAAGGCGCGTGACTTAGTGACTCACACTTCCACCGCCCGTCCTCCCAGCCTGCCTCCTCCCTCCTCTCTGCTACTGAGCGCTTGTAAGTAATACAGGCGCTGATTACCCAGAATTTTTATAGATTAACAATGCCTACAATTATAGATAAGATTATATACAGTGAGGGGGGCCCATGTAGTAGAATACAGTCACTGCACGGGCCCCGCTGTCATTATAAAACCAGATGCGACCCCCACCCACTGTATTGGGGGACATTCACACTACAGGGACACTGTTATGTAGGGGATCTGTGGATGACACCTAGCATAAGATGCTATATAAATTTGTCATCCACAGATCCCCCCCATAACAGTGTCATCCACAGATCCCCATAACAGTGCCATTGAGAGACCCCAATAAGAGCCATCCAGAGATCCCCCATAACAGTGTCACCCACAGATCCCCCATAACAGTGTCACCCACAGATCCCCCATAACAGTGTCACCAACGTTGCAGCCAACAAACGTGCGGGGAGGAGACTCGAGCATCGCGCTGCATAGCAGCCAACAAACGTGCGGGGAGGAGACTTGAGCATCGCTCAGCCGAACACCGCGATGTGCCGAGCATCATGATGCTCGAGTAAAATTTGTGTTCGGCAGAGCATGCTCACCCAACACTAGTGTCTGTCAATTCTGTGTGTGCCCTTTAGCCATTTTTAGGGGTGTGGCCGGTATATTTCTCTACTCAAATTAGACATAAAAATCTTGAGCAAGGAGGTGGAAGTCCAAGTGGAGGAGGAGGCGGACGTGGAGGTATAGGCAGGGCCGGCCTTTGGGGTGTGCAGGCTGTGCGGCCGCACAGGGCGCCATAGCAACAGTGGCGCCAGGCGGCCAACAGCCCGCTGTGAACTAAGTCTAAAGGAGTCTCTACTCACGATTAATCTGCGACTGCGGGCGGCCGACTAACACAGCGCTCAAAGTGCACGGTCCGGACAATTGAAGAAGTGAGGAGGGGGCGGGGCCCGAGGCCGCTCTGAGCTCCGCTCTGCTGCCTGGCTGGCCTGCCTGTCTCTTTAAGAGAGCAGACCAGTGGCTGCTGGAGCGTAGCTGCCGCACAGGCACGTCTTCCCTTTTGACGTTGCCACTGAGCTCCGCCCCAGAGAGAAGACGGAGTGCGCCCGAGCGCCAGACAGCAGCCACAGCAAGGAAGGCCAACGCGGCAGCACTACAGTCTACACAGCAAAAGAACAAGTAGGTATTTGGAGAAATGTGCCATGGGGGCTGGGGGGGCAGAAATGTGCTATGGGGGCTGGGGGGGGGGGCAGAAATGTGCCATGGGGGCTTGGGGGGGACAGAGATGTGCTGATGCTGCAGTGCCCATCAGGAGGGGAGAAATGTGCCATGGGGGAGGGGGGACAGAGATGTGCTGATGCTGCCCATCTGGAGGGGAGAAATGTGCCATGGTGACTGGGGGGGGGGGATGTGCTGCTGCCAGCCCACTGGCCCATGGAGTGGGAGAAGTGTGCAATGGGGGAGGGGGGGGGGCTCAGAGAGGACTCAGGGGGGGCTCATAGAGGACAGGGGAACAGTGTGCTTTACTGATACTACATCAACCCCACCCCCAGGGATTTTGGGGGCCATTAAGGGTTGGACTTTAACTCCTTGCTGCTGATGTTGAGTGTGCACAGCACATAGCCACCAATCATATTCCTCTCCCCCAGCACATCAGTTACCTTTAGGAGGCGGGGATATGATTGGTGGCTATGTGCACAATCCGCATCATTCAACCCCTAATGCCCCCCAAAATGCCCGGTGTGGGGGAAGGGTATGACAGGCAGGAGGAGCAATGTGTATGCGGGCCCTTGCCCTGCACTCGCTCAGCTGTGCTTGCATACATATCGTGCCCTGTGTCCACTGTCCTGTGCCCACTCTGCTAAAGCCTGGCATAGCCCAGCTATGCCCAGCTTTACCAAAGCAGACAGGCAGGAACTGTGATGTGATCATATTTATTGTATGTATGTGTGTGTGTCCGTCCCTGTGTGTGTGTGTCTCTTCCTGTGTGTCACCATCACCATGCCCACAGTGTTCCTATGTCTTGACGCAGCTGCATCAGGACGTTCTGTGCTGAGGAAGAAGAAGGAAGAGGAGGCAGCGCCGCCAGCAGGGAGTCCGTGCGATAGACACAGGAAGGCACACTATGGACGAAGGTAACACTTCCACATTTTCAGCACTAGTGTTATCTGTGGTTTTACATAGGACCGGAGGTAACACTACCACATTATCAGCACTAGTGTTATCTGTGGTGTTACATAGGACCGGAGGTAACACTACCACATTATCAGCACTAGTGTTATCTGTGGTTTTACATAGGACCGGAGGTAACACTACCACATTATCAGCACTAGTGTTATCTGTGGTTTTACATAGGACTGCAGGTAACACTGCTACATTTTCAGAAATCAGAGAGCCATCACTGTCTGTGTTATCTGTATTTATTTATGCGACCAGGTGTAAGGAGGGGGGGGGGGCCACAAGGTTAGCTCGCGCAGGGCGCCTGAACACCTAAGGCCGGCCCTGGGTATAGGCGGAAGAGGCAAAAGAGGCGTGGGGTGGAATATAACACTGTTTCTGTTTTGTTTTTTCCATGTGTCCCTCAGGTTGCTAAGGTCCATAGCGTGACAGTTTGGTGCTTATATGTCCTGGGTTAAAACTGGGTAAAAAAAATTCTGTTATAAATCTCATGCGTCCCCTATCTGGTGACTATATATAAAAAATGCAAGAGTAATAGTGGCTCTCCCAGATTACTCCCTGGGGTGGTGCTCTTGTCTGGAGTGGCTCACCTAACCACTGATAAGTATAGAGATGATAGAAGTAAAGAAATCGACAGGCACTCTATATCTGGTTTTTATAGGATATTTATTGTTGGTTATTTTACAAAAGTTTTACAAATATTTTTATTTAAATATTATATTATTAATAATTATTAATAATATAAACTTTTAGTAATATTATATTTTAATAAAAATATTTTTAAAACTTTTGTAAAATAACCAACAATAAATATCCTATAAAAACCAGATATAGAGTGCCTGTCGATTTCTTTACTTCTATCATCTATTTGTGGTCGGATAGGCTATCAGTAAGTTGAACCTAACCTATCTAACCCCTATCTACAACAAGCAGTGGAGTTATGCCATGACTGCCGTGGTAGGGCAGCCTAAAGGGGCCAAAAAGAGCAGATCTTGTTTAGAGTAAATATATACATACCGTTACGACACCCGATTTTGAACGGAAAAAACCTTTCACGATGAAGGTGCGGAATATACCGTATATATCACAGTGACTTCCACCTACCTTACCTCTTTGTCATGTGCACCGCCACATCGTTCTTGGAGATGGTTAATGCTGATGCGATTGAAAGAGTGGCTGGTAACCAGGAACGATTTACTCCTATGTTGACTAACATATGACCATATTACTAGAAGGCCTGAATCCTGAGAGCTGCAGACTGAAACAAACAATGGTGAATCTGTTGGAAGGGCCTAGATGAACTCCAACCATCCGCCAAGGGCCCTGATCGGGCACCGACTGTTCCTGGTTCCTGCAAAATACTTTACCTCTACTTATTCCCCAGGCCACACTTTCTATTTTTTTTGTAAATTCTTTATTTATGAATAATTTTCATTTTAAGACATATAAACACTGACATGTTCCAGTAGGCAATGAAAATTTAGGCATAGATACAACCACCTGACCACTTGGATGGACAATTCCCACACAAGTAGTCAAGGAGGAAAAACATCTAAAGGTGTAAGGCAATTTAATCGATGCAGGCTTACAAGTGAGACAAAACATCGTGGCAATGCAAAAAGAGAAGTGAAATGTTCATTGTCTGAACGTTAGCTCAATGCTATATTCATATGTTTTATGCCTAATTCCTGAGATTCAATAGAACTGTCAGAACACTAACAGACAACAATAACAAACACAAAATAGACGGGTGGGTCCGTTATTATATCAGATAATCAGGGATCGCTAATATAGTGTACATATTATAGTGGGTGAGGAATGTAAGCGACCTAGCACATGTTAGAATAACATTGGATATAGCATACTTATTCTATTAATTGAGTAACAGTTATACGGGGTATGAAGAGAAGGAAGCAGATGTCTCAATCTAATAAGGTCTATAATTGTCTTGTCATACAAGTACAAGGTAGAAGACTCATATATAGATATTCCGGGATAAGTGTTTATAGTTTAAGTTCCTACATAGGATCTGTGGAATTCCAACCATGGTTGCCATGTCTTTAGGAATATATATCTATTACTCTTTTTCCAACTCACCATCTCTTCCATAAGACATATCTGGTGAGTTTTCTCCACCCATTCTTTAAAGGTAGGAGGCTCTGAACTTCTCCATTTAGTGGGAACAATATATTTAGCTGCAGCTATCATGTGTGTAGCCAAGCTACTAAAGGAGGGACGAAAATCTCTCTGAGGCAGCCATAGCAGGACAAGAGCTGGAGTTAGCGAGATCTTGGAATCGCAGACACTATTGATGGTCCGTTCTATTTTTGACCAGAAGTCTAAGACTTTCCTGCAAGACCACCAAATGTGAGAAATGGAACCTTTTTCCTCTTGGCATCTCCAGCACCTGTCAGATGGAGAGAGATGAGCTCTATGAAGAAAATCAGGGGTCTTATACCACCTTGATAATATTTTGAAGGAGTTTTCCTGAATGTGTATGCATCTCGAAAAACCACGGGAGTTTTTCAATATTACTCTAACTTCGTCATCTGAGAGGGAAGTCTGTAATTCACTTTCCCATGCTCTCAAATAAGTAGGTTTCCCAGATGAGGAATCTAGGATTAGTTTGGAGTATAATTTTGAGAGAGTTTTAGGGGGGGAAGTTGGCATCAAAATGTAATTTTCAAGCCAAGTGGGATCGTTGTGCGGCTGTATGTAAAGCTTCTTGTATTTTTTGCAGCATAATTCAAGATCTAACTCTACTAATCTAGACCATAGATAACTGGGTACTTGAGTTTTGACCTTTTTTAGGAATTCCGGAAGAGCCTCTATTCCATTCAGATCAGAGATCCTAAGTTCGTTTAGGTGCAACCATGCTCTATGAAAGTCTCCTCTATCTTTTTTAAGGAAAAACGGAAGAGTAGATAAGGGAGCTATAGGTGAGAGTTTATTAATGGACATTGAGAGGGCTTTGACCTTTCCGCAAACCTGGAACATACACCGGGTTAGGGCGCTAAGGGAGGTTTTGTCCTTTTTATCAGGAGCGTGAACCCAAAGTCTATGTAGGGCGTATTCCCCTAACAGAGCTTTCTCTAGGTTAACGTGTAGGGCATTGTTATGGGGTCTAGCCAACTCTATCCACCTCTCCAACTGAATAGCATAAAGGTACGTTTTTAAGTCGGGGAGGGATAATCCTCCTTTGCTATGTTTTCTAATGAGTAGAGAATAAGCTAAACGTGGTTTTTTGTTAGACCATAAGAACCTACTAAATAAGACCCGGAATTCAGAAATAAATCTATTCAATAATGGTATGGGTATACATCTCAAAGTATATAGGATCTGTGGTAGGGCATATGTGGACAATAAATTCTTCTTTCCCAACCACGAGAGGAAAGGGAGTTTAATAGAGGCTAGGTAAGACAATTTTGCTAAATAAAGGGACATAATTAAGTCTAAACAGGTGGGAAGGGTTTGCTGGGATCATAATCCCCAGGTGCTTAATAGCCTCTCTCGGCCATTGGAAGGGGACACTTGTTCTGATCTCTGACATGTGTTTCTCCGAGGCTGTAATGTTAAGTATTTCAGATTTATCATAGTTGATCTTGAAGTTGGAGATTTCTCCAAAGTCCGAAAATATTTTAATCACCTCGGGAGTTGCCTCTTTAGGATTTGTTATGAAGAGAAGCAGGTCATCCGCAAAGGCTGCTAGTGAGTGAGTTCTCCCATTCACCTTCAACCCTTTGATAGCCTCAGAAATCCTTAATTTGCATAATAGCAACTCTAGGGATAAAATGAATAGTGCTGGAAAGAGAGGGCATCCCTGTCTTGTCCCATTGGAGATATGGAAGGGAGGAGAAAGAGATCCATTAACTAGGACTCTGGCTGAGGGACGTGTATATAGCGAGAAAATGGCTGAGATGAACAAGGGCGGGAAGCCAAAATGGCTCAAAGCCCTTTCTATGAAAACCCATTTAACCCTATCAAATGCTTTTTCAGCATCTGTTCCTAAAAGCGTTAGTGGTATTTTATGCTGTTTTGCGTAATATATGGCATGCAAAACCCTACTCACGTTGTGTTTACCTTTACGACCCTTAACAAAGCCTACCTGCTCCTCACCTATAAGCCCAGGTAGTAACTTAGCCAATCTATGGCTTAGAAGCTTAGCCCATATTTTAACATCAACGTTGAGCAGTGAGATTGGTCTGTAGCTGCTGCATTTGGTGGGGTCTTTTCCTTCTTTAGGAATAACTGTTATGTGTAAGATCCTCACCTGCTTTGCACTCCAGGGGAACCAAGAGGGGTCCTCGTGGAGTTGCGGGACAGGTTATGCGTGTCTCTGATGCACCAGCGCTGACCCCTTTGCGAGCCAGTGCGGGGATGCGTTCGCGTGGACATCGGAGGGGAGGACCGTCGGAGTCCCGGGGACAGAGTGGCCAGGCGAGTGACAAGACGCCGCGGCCAGGGTTGTCTCCGGTGTCTCCTGCGACTTCCGTTTCCGCATCTGGGTCCACGCGCTCGCATACTCGCGCTGAGTCAATCATGCGTCCGTGCGTACGCACGAGGGCAGGTTCGCAAAGGGATACACGGTCGCGAGTATGCGCTTCTTATGCGCTTCGTCGACCAGTGGCGCATAATATACTGACTCACAAGAGCAAAGTGGATTAGGGAGCCAGCCATGGGTTAATCAACTTGTGATTGCCTTAGGCCATGTACTCAGGTGCAGGGCAATTTGTTCACCTATGGTAGTGGACACTTGGCACCCTGGGATTGGTCAGCAGGCATTTAATAGGAGGTCTCTCAGGGTGATCAGTGCCCACTGTTATTTTCCCTCAACCAGGTATAGGTCACAACTGCTAGTGACTGAAGACTGCCAGGAACTTTGTCCTTTGCAGCGGACCCAAGATCTGGAGTGACTCGACTGCCAAGTGCACAGCATCATTCAGCACTGGTTGGGACTATTCCTGGAATCTCCTTGCCTGGTTTTTGTTATTATTCCTTGTTACCAGCAAGTGTCCTGGACGTTTATGTTTCTGGTGAATAAACACCTTTTTGCTTTCATCACTGGTCTGTTTGTTGGTGCCTTGCATTACATTATGTGAGCGATTAGCGATTGTGGTGGGAGGGATTTTCCATTTAGTAGGGAATTACATAAACTTACTAGATGTGGGGCAAGGGTGGCTTTACATTTTTTATAATAAACTATGGGTAGCCCATCAGGCCCTGGGCATTTCCCTGAAGGGATATTCGCCATAACATCTAATATTTCTTCTATTGTCACTGGGGAAAGCAACATGTCTTTTTAATCTTTAGATAAGGTCGGGACTATAACTGCTTCTAGGAAGGTGTCAATTTTGGTCGTCGTAAGATTGGGGTCCTCAGATTTTAGGTTGTAGAGGGTTGAATAAAATCTAGCAAACTCTTCTGCTATGGCCGGGGTATTAGTGAGTAGAAGATCTTGATCAGATTTAATACTAGCAATGAAGGCCTTCTCCCTTTGACCCTTAATCATTTGTGAGAGAAGTCTAGAACCTCTATCACCATGAACGTATAGCTTGTATTTAGCTGATCTAAGGGCCTTGGCTGATTTAATATTTAACAAATCCTTTAATTGGCATCTCAACTTAAGAATGTCATCATAATGGGTTTCTGAAGGGTTACCTTTGTTGATGTTTTCTAGGGCAGAGATTTGTGCTAAAATTGAGTCAATCTTAAGTGACCTTTGCTTACGCACCCAGGATCCCAGGGAGATGAGCTCACCTCTAATGAACGCCTTGTGGGCTTCCCATATCATGGCCGTATCTATATGAGGAGTATTATTTAGTTCAAAAAAGGCTACAAGCTTCTCTTCCAACTTACCTCTGTCTTTTTCACCTTCTAAAAGGGTTTCATTTAGTCTCCATGACCAAGCTTTAGGAGGAAGACCTTTCAGCTGCATCACCAGAGAGACAGGGGCATGATCAGAGACAGTGATCTGTCCAATGGTAGAGGACACAATCCTATCCAGTGCATGGTTGGATTTAAAAAGATAGTCCAAGCGCTGGTAAGATTTGTGGACAGCTGAGTAAAACGTATAGTCCCTGTCACTAGGGTGAGACAGCCTCCAGGTATCAGTTATTTGGTGTGCAGCCAATGCCCTACGTAACTTACGCATTTGTGTAGTGGAGTATTTGGGGATACTAGAGGTAGAGTCCATGGGATGGTCAAGGGTCAAATTTAGATCTCCCCCCAAGATCAACAGTCCCTCTCTAAAGTCTTGTAGTGAGCTCAGCATCCTGGTTAGCCAAGGTATTTGCCTAGAATTAGGGGCATATATATTAACTAAAGTCACTTTACTACCATAAAGCGTTCCTTTCAGGAACAAGTATCTACTCTCAGGGTCAATATATTGTGCTTGTAATTGAAAGGGGAGAGGCCCTAATCCCTATGGAAACTCCTCTAGAGGCTGAAGAGTGAGTACTGTGGAACCATTTTGTATAATATTTAGTAAAAAGGGCCGGAATACGATTATGCCTGAAGTGAGTCTCCTGCAGGAACAATAGGTCTGCCCTCTCTCTCCTTAGCATGTGGAAGACCTGACTTCTCTTTTGGGGGACATTAAGCCCATTTGTATTAATTGAAGTTACCTTTAAAGGATCTATAAGATATGGAAGGTTTCATAGTCGAATAAAAGGTCGCATTCCAATAAGGCAAATATTTTCGGACACAGGACCCATCCTGACAAACTATAAACAAGGTAAATAAGAACAAATTTGAGCATGTTAATACTCATACTGGTAATAAGAACCTCTTGCAAGGGAGGGTAAACCAAGGGAGTAAGAGAACGGAAGCAGAAAGTAGGTATGAGGGGTAAGAGAATGGGAGGAGAAGGAGTAGAATAAAGAATGAGAGTAAAAGAGAGGGAGGAGAAACTGTGGTGTACAGAAAGCCTATACAAGCTCCCACAGCACAGCTTAGAAAGATAAGACAACCAGGAGGGGGGGGGGGGGGGGGGGAGGAAAAACAAGACATTCTTATAATTCAGGGAATTGCTCCCCCCCTCCTCCCAGCGTCAATAGTTGTGGGTTCCCACAAAAATGATAATCGAGGTGTCACATTGCTCTCTTGGGACTCCTCTCTGAAGCTATGTAATGGGGAGGTAGACCCAAGAAATCAACAATTAATAAACATAGTAGCCTAGTACATAATGTCCCGTATCCTAACTTCTATAGGAAGAAAGAATAGTAGGAAAAACTGCATCTCATCAATGCCACCTTACTCAGGACAAAACAGCCCCTACGTTTAATGTAAATCTAGTTGGGTAACAAGGTGGTGGCAGTGATGAGGTTAACAGACTATGACACGGTATGCAATCAGGCAATCAGAGTGGATTAAAATGAATTGGCCTATGAATGATATTAAAACTGGCATACTGGTACCAGTTTGCTAACGGAATAGTACCGCAAATGTGGAATAATAAAACCGAACAGGTTCACAAACTAGCTTCAATTGTCCTGGAGTTCTGCCTGGCGCTTCTTCGCCTGGGGTGACTTGAACTTTTTAGCGATTCGCCAATCCTCAATGGCGGGTAAGGGAGGCATCTTCATTTCACCTGACATTGGTAACCACGAGGGAATGTCCAGAGGTTTCACTTGTAAGGCATCCCACATTTTGTTAAGGTCATCCGGGTGTCGAATGATAATTTGCTTCCCATTAACTGTAGCGCAGAGGCCAAAGGGAAAAAGCCATCGCAAGGGATGTCTTCTTTCCCTTAGAAGATCAGTAAGTGTCTTAAGCTGTCTCCGCTTAGCCAGTGTACTTGCTGCTAGATCTTGGAACAGCTAGATTTTGCAGCCTTCAAGCGAAATGTCCCCTTTGTGCCTAGCGGCAGTTAAAATGGCGGCTGTGTCCACAAAGCTTAGTAAGCTACAGACAATGTCACGCGGTGGAGCGTTTGGCGGTGGTTTGGGCCTGAGGGCCCTATGGGCTCTTTCTATAACTATCTTCTTTGCCTGTTCTTGGCCAAGGAGAGAGGAGAAAATTTGACTAACCGTGTCCAGTATGTCATCTCTCTGCACGCTTTCAGGAACTCCTCTTATGCGGATGTTTTTTCTCCGGCTCCTGTTTTCCTGGTCTTCCAGGTGCAGGAAAGTTGTATTCATTTGCTCTCGCATCTCTTCCACTTTGTATTGCAGCGCGCGGCTGTGTTTGGACAGGGCCGTCTGAGAATCCTCTAGGGCTGCCACTCTGTGTCCCGTTTGCTTAAACTCCGCTTTAATAGCAGAGAGTTCTTTCATGACGGGTTCAAAAGCAAGGGCTAGGGACTCTTTGAGGAAGGCTCTGGAGATAGGAATCGAGCCTAATTCGCTGTGCGACTCAGATGCGGCCAGGGAACCCTCATCATCGGAATCCTCTGTGTTCGTCAGAACGGCGGCAGTATCCAGCGCCATCTTTGATCTCGCGGCCGGCGAGGACAACTTTTTCTTAAGGTATTTATCAAGATCCGATTGCCGCCTGGCATGCCTAGGGGTCGTCTGGGTCTCTTTAACCTTGTCTTTGTTAAGTAGGGTGGGAACCCGTAGGGTGGGAACCCGTAATATAGCTTGTTTCTGGTGCTGCTGTGAGGAGCTCACGGGTCAAGCAGCCATCTCCTGACGCGGCTAGCTCCGCCCCCCTTAGGCCACACTTTCTATTAAGGGCCCAAAAGTTAGAACATGGCGTCTGCCGTCTTACTGTAGTAGTAAATTACGTGAAATGTGTAACCCACCAGGCCTGGGGAACCATCCACAGGAATACATGGCTATTTCGATTAATGAGCTAATGTTGCCTGTAATAAGGACAGAACGTACACATAATACCTGCAGTTGTGACAGAAAATAAGCTTAAGGTCGTGATAAACTATGTATGCTGCGCCTGTAGTCGTGATAGGACTTGTCGTGTCGGAAGACATGACAGACTTCGTAAACTGCGCCCAGGGCCGGGCCGACACAGAGGCTGGGGAGGCTCCAGCCTCAGGGCGCAGCCTGGGGTGGGCGGAAAAACAAACCTCTTTTTTTTTTTTTTATCACTTACTTGCTGCCGGGCGCCCTCCCCAGCCAGTGTTCACTCTAAGCTGCGCTTGTAGATAGGAGCAGGAGGCTGCTGATTGGCCAGTATCAGCTAGCTGCCCTGCCATTGGTCCATCCTTTCACACCCCCTCTGGAGCTGAACACAGCAGGAGGCAGGCGTTCTCACAGTGGATCATGTGACCATGAAGGAGCATGTGACCAGTGACGTCACAGACCTCCTTCTAACAAATCCATTCTAGCATCTACCCAGCATGTATGGCAGGACTCTGCTGAGAAAAGACCATGTGCCCAGGTGAGGTGACCACAGAAGTGCCCTGGCATCTGTCTGCTGCTGGAAGCTCAATGTGGAGCTTTATGAATGTAAAAACTAATAGCCAAGAGGCTAAAGAAACCCTGCTTGTCTGCTTCTGACCCTAATCTTAACACATAACGTTAATTTGATTGCAATCTACCCTAACACCTAAAGGGATTTTTTTTTAAAGCCTGCTGTTTCTCTAGAAGATGACCTTATGCTGATAGTAGTGTTAATAGAGTCTCAAAGGTCTGTAAAAATAGGGTAACTGCTTTTATAGACCCTTGAGACTCTATTAACACTACTATAAACATAAGGTCACCTAGAGAAAGAGCAAGTTTTTAAAATTCTTTTTTCCCTTTAGGTGTTAAAACATAACTTATTTGATTGCTTGAACACCTAAAGCAGGCATGTCCAAAGTCCGGCCCGCGGGCCAATTGCGGCCCGGGGCCAGGAGTAAAATGGCCCCCCAGAGGTTTGATTGAATCGTTGGTATTCCGGCCCCCGGCCCCTCTCACCAGTCACCGCCAGCTCACCGGGAGCCCACAGCTTACAGGAATAGGCTGCATCAGCAAAGGCCAAATCTCGCGGCGACGTCCGAGATCACGCGAGATTTGGTCTTTGCCTTCACAGAGAAGGAAAGCCGAGATCTCACAACAACCGAGATCTCGCGGGATTTGGGCTCAGGGAGAAGGAAAGCCCAAATCTCAGATGTCACGAGATCTCTGACGTCACGAGATCTCGGACATCGCGAGATCTCGGCTTTTCTTCTTTGTAGTAAGGCCAGAATATATATGTCTTACAGAATAGGTAGGATTATCTTATTATGGGAACTATGTTATAAATGTCTACACTATGAGGCCCATATCCAAAGAGTTCTCCTCACAGTCTATAGATTGCACCCTTCTCAGGTTGGTCTCTCTGATTAGGTCAGTTACATAAATGGCTAGGCCAGGCCAGAAACCTAATTCCTCTGTCTTCTTACAGATTAGGCCTCTTTCACACTTGCGTTGTCCGGATCCGGCGTGTACTCCACTTGCCGGAATTACACGCCGGATCCGGAAAAACGCAAGTGTACTGAAAGCATTTGAAGACGGATCCGTCTTCAAAATGCGTTCAGTGTTACTATGGCATCCAGGACGCTATTAAAGTCCTGGTTGCCATAGTAGAAGCGGGGGAGCAGTATACTTACAGTCCGTGCGGCTCCCGGGGCGCTCCAGAATGACGTCAGAGCGCCCCATGCGCATGGATGACGTGCCATGCGATCACATCATCCATGCGCCTGGGGCGCTCTGGAGCGCCCCGGGAGCCGCACGGACGGTAAGTATACTGCTCCCCCGCTCCCCACTACACTTTACCATGGCAAACAGGACTTTAGCGTCCCGGCAGCCATGGTAACCATTCAGAAAAAGCTAAACGTCGGATCCGGCAATGCGCCGAAACGACGTTTAGCTTAAGGCCAGATCCGGATCAATGCCTTTCAATGGGCATTAATTCCTTATTCGGCCTTGCGGCAAGTCTTCAGGATTTTTGGACAGAGCAAAAAGCGCAGCATGCTGCGGTATTTTCTCCGGCCAAAAAACGTTCCGTTCTGGAACTGAAGACATCCTAATGCATCCTGAACGGATTTCACTCCATTCAGAATGCATTAGGATAAAACTGATCAGGATTCTTCCGGCATAGAGCCCCGACGACGGAACTCTATGCCGGTAGAAAAGAACGCAAGTGTGAAAGAGCCCTTAATTTTCCTAACTAACTGCACATACACTATCTCACTCTGACTGAATGGCCAGGAGGATGGCAGCAAATCCCCAATACAGTTCAACCTCAACCTTGTTGCATAGTTTTCTACACAGAACCTATAAGAGAGAAAAGGAAACATGTCTTAGCTCTAGCAGCACACACAGCACAAGACATGTATGTTACATTGCAGCTTTTCTCTGCAAGTACATGCAAACAGTACAAAAAACAGTATAAAAACAGAATATATTAAGCAGTTTGTGCAGGCAGTATATGGTATATTGATGACTTATCCTCAGGATAGGTCATTAATTTCTGATTGGTGGGGTCCCACACCTGGAACTCCCGCTGTTCAGCAGTTTGAAGAGGAGGCCACGCTCCATGCCAGCTCTGCTTCCTCTTCATTATACTGCATGTTGTCTGCATTGCAGTGGTGAAGGAAAGAGTACTTGTAATTACACTGGGCCTCCAAAAATTTCGACCAAGACGATGGGCAGTGTAATGAAGCGGCTGGCTCCTTGGAATCCCACTGATCAGATATTGATGACCTATCCTGACAATAGGTCATCAATATATACTGCCTGGACAACCCCTTTTAAGATTTCTTTAACATCACACATTTTAAACTCTTTGTTCTCTAGAAGTATCCTAGTGGGACACTACAAGACACCACATCTTACAGGAAGAGGCTGCATCAGCAAAGGCCAAATCTCGCGGTGACGTCCGAGATCACGCGAGATTTGGTCTTTGCCTTCACAGAGAAGGAAAGCCGAGATCTCACAACGTCCAAGATCTCGCGGGATTTGGGCTCAGGGAGAAGGAAAGCCCAAATCTCAGATGTCACGAGATCTCTGACATCACGAGATCTCGGACATCGCGAGATCTCGGCTTTTCTTCTCTGTAGTAAGGCCAGAATATCGGTCTTTAAGTTCATCCCCTGTATCTCAGCTCTGATGTTTTTTTGGAAGCCAGGGTCACAGAGTTGTGGGTGGCTGATTCATTTATCCACCGTTTTAGTCACACTTTTCATACATCACGTGCCCTTCTCTTTGTTTATAGGAGTTTTCCTGTACGTTTATATTGGTGGCCTATCCTTGTACCTCCAATGTTGGAAGCAAATGGGAGCAGTGCTACAGCAACTTTACTAGTTCCAACCACTACACAGGAGAAAGAGCTCTGAATTTCCAGCACCATCTGCAGCTATAAGAAGTACTGGAAAACCCTTTTAAAGTGTTGCTGGATTTTTTAAAATATTTTTATATGTCCCAGCGACATATGAAAGGTTTTCATTAGTGGGGGTCTGAGTGCCCCCACTGATCACTATAACAAGGAGAGTGAGGCACTCACATTAAGTTGCAGTTTGTTGAGGTCTCCTACCTCCACGGTCACATTACCCCCAGAGGACATTTATACAGTGTGAAGGTCCCAAATGTAGAAGTAAAAATGTATTAAAACATTTCTGGCTGCGTTCTAGCGCTGAGTTCCAGGTCCAAACATCATAATCAAAGTCATCACCAATTAACGTTGCCTTTCCTTCTCCCTGCGCCTCCACACTTCCAGTTCACATTTTTGGAATTTAAAAGTTAACCTCTTAAGGACACATGACGTACCGGTACGTCATGATGTCCTGGTACTTAAGGACACATGACGTACCGGTACGTCATGTGTTGTTCCGATCACTGCCGCCTGGCCGGCAGTGATCGGAACCCGGTGCCTGCTCAAATCATCGAGCAGGCACCTAGGCTAAATGCGCGGGGGGGTCCCGTGACCCCCCCATGTCGGCGATCGCGGCAAACCGCAGGTCAATTCAGACCTGCGGTTTGCTGCGATTTCTGCAGTTTCTGATCCCTGCGGTCCCTGACCGCGGGGATCAGAAACTTTAGTATTCCTAAAATAGATCTGTATCCCTCCTCCTGCACCCCCCGAGTGATTTTAGCCCGGTGGGAGGTGCAGGGGGAGGGTTGCGGGCAGTGTGGGCGGTGCGGGAGGCGGGCGGTGCGGCAGGCGGGATCGCGATCCCCCGCCCGCCTCCCTTTGTATAATCGTTGGTTTCTAGTGGGGATACCAGGGTGCCAGCACATTGCTGGCACCCTGGTATAAACGGCTGACATCTGCGATGCGATGTCAGCCGTTAACCCTTTCCATACAGCGGTCCGTACGGACCGCTGTATGGAAAAGGTTAACAGCGCAGGGAGCTCCCTCCCTCTCCCATCGGGGGGCTGCTGTGCCTTTGCAGCCCCCCGATGGGAGAGGGAGAGAGCCCCCAGACAGCCCCCCGAGAGATCAGCTCCTTACCCTTCCCCGTCTGCGAAGTTCTGAGCAGACGGGGAAGGTTCCCATGGCAACAGGACGCCTCTCAGGCGTCCTGCTGTCCATGGTGCTGAACAGATCTGTGCTAAAAGCATAGATCTGTTCAGTGTAAGTAAAATACAGTACAGAACAATATATATTGTACTGTACTGTATTATACAGACATCAGACCCACTGGATCTTCAAGAACCAAGTGGGTCTGGGTCAAAAAAAAAGTTAAAAAAAGTGAAAAAAAAGTAAAAATCAAAAAACACATTTATCACTGATTAAAAATGAAAAAAATAAAATTCCCTACACATGTTTGGTATCGCCGCGTCCGTAACGACCTGATCTATAAAACGGTTATGTTACTTTACCCGAACGGTGAACGCCATAAAAATAAAAAATAAAAAACTAGGATGAAATTGAAATTTTGCCCACCTTACTTCCCAAAAAAGGTAATAAAAGTGATCAAAAAAGTCGCATGTACGCCAAAATAGTACCAATCAAACCGTCATCTCATCCCGCAAAAATCATACCCTACCCAAGATAATCGCCCAAAAACTGAAAAAACTATGGCTCTTAGACTATGGAAACACTAAAACATGATTTTTTTTGTTTCAAAAATGAAATCATTGTGTAAAACTTACATAAATAAAAAAAAAGTATACATATTAGGTATCGCCGCGTCCGTATCGACCGGCTCTATAAAAATATCACATGATCTAACCCCTCAGATGACCACCGTAAAAAAATTAAAATAAAAACGGTGTAAAAAAAGCCATTTTTTGTCATCTTACGTCACAAAAAGTGTAATAGCAAGCAATCAAAAAGTCATATGCACCCCAAAATAGATGCCAATCAAACCGTCATTTCATCCCGCAAAAAATGAGACCCTACTTAAGATAATCGCCCAAAAACTGAAAAAACTATGGCTCTTAGACTATGGAGACACTAAAACATTTTTTTTGTTTTAAAAATGAAATCATTGTGTAAAACTTACATAAATAAAAAAAATAGTATACATATTAGGTATCGCCGCGTCCGTGACAACCTGCTCTATAAAATTACCACATGATCTAACCTGTCAGATGAATGTTGTCAATAACAAAAAATAAAAACGTGCCAAAAAATCTATTTCTTGTTACCTTGCCGCACAAAAAGTGTAATATAGAGCAACCAAAAATCATATGTACCCTAAACTAGTACCAACAAAACTGCCACCCTATCCCGTAGTTTCTAAAATGGGGTCACTTTTTTGGAGTTTCTACTCTAGGGGTGCATCAGGGGGGCTTCAAATGGGACATGGTGTAAAAAAAAACTGTCCAGCAAAATCTGCCTTCCAAAAACCGTATGGCGTTCCTTTCCTTCTGCGCCCTGCCGTGTGCCCGTACAGCAGTTTACGACCACATATGGGGTGTTTCTGTAAACTACAGAATCAGGGCCATAAATAATGAGTTTTGTTTGGCTGTTAACCCTTGCTTTGTAACTGGAAAAAAAATATTAAAATGGAAAATCTGCCAAAAAAGTGAAATTTTGAAATTGTATCTCTATTTTCCATTAAATCTTGTGCAACACCTAAAGGGTTAACAAAGTTTGTAAAATCAGTTTTGAATACCTTGAGGGGTGTAGTTTCTTAGATGGGGTCACTTTTATGGAGTTTCTACTCCAGGGGTGCATCAGGGGGGCTTCAAATGGGACATGGTGCCAAAAAAACAGTCCAGCAAAATCAGCCCTCCAAAAACCAAACGGCGCACCTTTCACTCTACGCCCCGCTGTGTGCCCGTACAGTAGTTTACGGCCACATATGGGGTGTTTCTGTAAACAGCAGAGTCAGGGCAATAAAGATACAGTCTTGTTTGGCTGTTAACCCTTGCTTTGTTAGTGGAAAAAATGGGTTAAAATGGAAAATTAGGAAAAAAAATGAAATTCTCAAATTTCATCGCCATTTGCCAATAACTCCTGTGCAACACCTAAAGGGTTAACGATGTATGTAAAATCAGTTTTGAATAGCTTGAGGGGTGTAGTTTCTTAGATGGGGTCACTTTTAGGGAGTTTCTCCTCTAGGGGTGCATCAGGGGGCTTCAAATGGGACATGGTGTAAATAAACCAGTCCATAAAAATCAGCCCTCCAAAAACCATACGGCGCACCTTTCACTCTACGCCCCGCTGTGTGCCCGTACAGTAGTTTACGGCCACATATTGGGTGTTTCTGTAAACGGCAGAGTCAGGGCAATAAAGATACAGTCTTGTTTGGCTGTTAACCCTAGATTTGTTAGTGGAAAAAATGGGTTAAAATGAAAAATTAGACAAAAAAATGAAATTCTCAAATTTCCTCCCCATTTGCCAATAACTCTTGTGCAACACCTAAAGGGTTAACAACGTATGCAAAATCAGTTTTGAATACCTTGAGAGGTGTAGTTTCTTAGATGGGGTCATTTTTGGGTGGTTTCTATAATGTAAGCCTCGCAAAGTGACTTGAGACCTGAACTGGTCCCTAAAAATTGAGTTTTTGTAAATTTCTGAAAAATTTCAAGATTTGCTTCTAAACTTCTAAGCCTTATAACATCCCCAAAAAATAAAATATCATTCCCAAATCAATTCTAACAAGAAGTAGACATATGGGGAATGTAAAGTCATCACAATTTTTTGGGGTATTACTATGTATTACAGAAGTAGAGAAACTGAAACTTTGAAATTTGCAAATTTTTCCAATTTTTTTGTTAAATTAGGTATTTTTTGGTGCAAAAAAAATTATTTTTTTGACTTCATTTTACCAGTGTCATGAAGTACAATATGTGACGAAAAAACAATCTCAGAACGGCCTGGATAAGTCAAAGCGTTTTAAAGTTATCAGCACTTAAAGGGACTCTGGTCAGATTTTCAAAAAATGGCCTGGTCCTAAGGTGTAAAAAGGCTGTGTCCTTAAGGGGTTAACAGACAACCTTGTAATGTACTGTTTCCGACATATTTCTGCCTCCTGTTTTTTATATTGAAGGCAGAGTGATTTAACACCTGTTTAGATTTGTCATCCAAGTCACAAAATGAAAGGTATGCCGTTTGCAATAAAATTTGCATAAAATAATTAATTTGCATGTAATTTTAATGGTTCAAAGAATGTTGGGCAAAATGGTCGGCCCTCGCACATGTTCACTTTATCAAATCTGGCCCTCCTCGAAAAAAGTTTGGACACCCCTGACCTAAAGGAAAACAAATTAAAAACCTGCTGTTTCTCAAGATGACCTTATGTTGATAGCAGTGGTAATAGAGCCTGAAAGGTCTATAGAAGCAGTTACCCTATTTTTACAGACCTTTGAGGCTCTATTCACACTACTATCAACATAAGGTCATCTAGAGACACAGCAGGTTTTTAAAATGATTTTTCCTTTAGGTGTTACAGCAATCAAATGAAAGTTATGTTTTAACACCTAAAAAAAACATAATTAAAAAAAGATGCTGTTTCTCTAAATGACCTGATGTTGATAGTAGTGTTAATAGAGTCTCAAAGGTTTGTAAAAATAGTGTAACTGCTTCTATAGACCTTTGAGACTCACTCTATTACCACTACTTTTAGCATAAGATCGTCTGGAGAAACAGTTATTTAAAAAAAAAAAAAAAATTCTTTAGGTGTCAGAGCAATCAAATGGAGGGGGAGAAATGTGACATGGGTGAGGATGGGGTTACATGATGGGCCGGAGACAATGTCTGTAGTCTGTCTGTGCCATGGACGGGGAGAAATATGACATGGAGGGCTGATGGCTGACATTAGGGTCTGATCTGAGGCATTGGGGCTGTGCCTGTGAGCTGGGGTCTGATGGCTGGTCTGACCTGAGGTGGAATGAAAAATATTGTTTCCTATTATCCTCCTCTAAAACCTAGGTGCGTCTTATGGGACGAACCTACATTTTGGCGCACCCCCCCTTCCCCCAGGTGAGCTGAAGGGGGAGGCGGCGCCAAAATGTAGGTTCGCTTGTGTTGGTAAAAAACCTTGCACCGGCCCTGGGCGCAGGCAAGGGGGGGGGGGGGGGGGGGCGCACTTGGGCAGCTCAGCCTCTGTTGGTGGTGGACCTTGTCCTAGCCCTGACTGCGCCTTATTACTGTACCTCCTACTAGAAGATGGACCGATACCCAGGACTTAGGCCGGACACCAACACCCTCAGCCCAAGTTTGTAGATGAAGTAAGCATGCCTGGGAGAAGATGATGTCCGCAAAGGCAGGCTTGGGATGACTGCTTATAAAGAAAACAATGAAAACCCAACAACCTAGAAAATAAAAGAGTCAGGGAAAACAATAACGTGAGTGAGACTCTAATGGACAGAAAAAGACATGGAACTTACTTGTTGTGGGACCACGCAGCCGGCCTCGAATGGCGGAGTTGTGTGTAAAATTTAAACGGAGAAGCCATGCGTGAGAGACTAATGGCGGAGTCATATGTAACACTAAAAGGGAGAAGTCGTGCGTGAGAGACTAATGGCGGAGTCATATGTGTAAACTAAAACGGAGAAGCCATGCACGAGAGACTAATGGCGGAGCCATGTGTGAGAGACTCTAATGGCGGAGTCATATGTAACACTAAAAGGGAGAAGCCATGGGTGAGAGACTAATGGCGGAGTCATATGTAACACTAAAAGGGAGAAGTCGTGTGTGAGAGACTAATGGCGGAGTCATACGTGTAAAACTAAAACGGAGAAGCCATGCGTGAGAGACTCTAATGGCAGAGCCATGTGTGAGAGACTCTAATGGCGGAGTCATATGTAACACTAAAAGGGAGAAGCCATGCGTGGGAGACTAATGGCGGAGTCATATGTGTACAACTAAAACGGAGAAGCCATGCGTGAGAGACTCTAATGGCAGAGCCATATGTAACACTACAAGGGAGAAGCCATGCATGAGAGACTAATGGCGGAGTCATATGTAACACTAAAAGGGGGAAGCCATGCGTGAGAGACTAATGGCGGAGTCATATGTAACACTAAAAGGGGGAAGCCATGCGTGAGAGACTCTAATGGCGGAGTCATATGTGTAGCACTAAAAGGGAGAAGCCATGCGTGAGAGACTAATGGCGGAGTCATATGTAACACTAAAAGGGGGAAGCCATGCGTGAGAGACTCTAATGGCGGAGTCATATGTAACACCAAAAGGGAGAAGCCATGCGTGAGAGACTCTAATGGCGGAGCCATGCGTGAGAGACTCTAATGGCGGAGTCATATGTGTACAACTAAAACGGAGAAGCCATGCGTGAGAGGCTCTTATGGCGGAGTCATGCGTGTAAAACTAAAACTGAGAAGCCATGCGTGAGAGACTCTAATGGCGAAGCCATGCGTGAGAGACTCTAATGGCGAAGCCATGCGTGAGAGACTCTAATGGCGAAGCCATGCGTGAGAGACTCTAATGGCGAAGCCATGCGTGAGAGACTCTAATGGCGAAGCCATGCGTGAGAGACTCTAATGGCGAAGCCATGCGTGAGAGACTCTAATGGCGAAGCCATGCGTGAGAGACTCTAATGGCGGAGTCATATGTGTAAACCTAAAAACGGAGAAGCCATGCGTGAGAGACTCTAATGGCGAAGCCATGCGTGAGAGACTCTAATGGCGAAGCCATGCGTGAGAGACTCTAATGGCGAAGCCATGCGTGAGAGACTCTAATGGCGAAGCCATGCGTGAGAGACTCTAATGGCGAAGCCATGCGTGAGAGACTCTAATGGCGAAGCCATGCGTGAGAGACTCTAATGGCGAAGCCATGCGTGAGAGACTCTAATGGCGAAGCCATGCGTGAGAGACTCTAATGGCGAAGCCATGCGTGAGAGACTCTAATGGCGAAGCCATGCGTGAGAGACTCTAATGGCGGAGTCATATGTGTAAACCTAAAAACGGAGAAGCCATGCGTGAGAGACTCATGGCGGATTTTTTTTTATTTCATTTATTTATTTTTATTTATTTATTTATTTTTTAAACCACTTATGCAGCACCAGTATGACTTGGGGACTCGCATGACTATGACCCTCTCCGACAATAAACCTAGGACGCTAACCAGCCTACAACCATATTGTACCCCTAACGAACAACATGAAGAACGGTCATCGGGCCCCCGAAGCCATGAGGCCCCCTGAAGCCAAGAGATTGACCTGGATGACCTTACAGTGACGATAAGTAATTAAAACGTGAGCCAGACATAATGGAAAATGCATAGACATTAGTGATCCGAACCACTTGCATGAACGAAACATTAACCAACCGCGAAACTGAAACAGATGGGAGAAAAACAAGAGCTAGGGGCATTGCAGTTCGCTAAGAAAAGACCCTCGTCGTGACAAAGGAATTAACAACTGTGACAACATAGTAGGAACTTACTACTATTGGCCCACTGTCCGCTAGGGAGCTATTTGGTTAACTGGGGCGGGAGATCAATCTGAGTGAATGCGAACCAGAAGTAAAGGAGACCAGTCTAAGTGAATGCAAACCAGGATTAAAGAACACCACCCATTTCCCCCCCCCCCTTTCTCCTCTCTCTTCCCCCCAAGTAAACAGAAAAAGGTAGGCCTAAGGAATGTAACAAACCACCAAAGAAAGAAACGTAAGCCTGAAAAGAAAGCGGCTATCTTTATCGGAAGAGCTTTATCAGAGCGGTGTGCTGATAGCCCTAGTAAGAATACTGAGTAACCATTATGTAGCAATGAAAAGAAATGCAGCTTTAAGTGGAAGCAGAGTATAACACATGATGTAAGAACAAGTGGGTGAATGCAGCTCTGGATGTGAGTGGTGCCTAAAAACATGGTATGGGCACAGCTCTGTGTATGAGTATGAGGAGCATAGTATAAAGCAGCCGTATGAATGCAATCTGAAAGGGAGCAGAGTATTAATTTAATGCAACAGCAGACGCATGAACGCAGCTCTAGTAGTGAATGACGTATAGGACAAAATGTCAATGCAGACACACGGACGTAGCTTTGAAGGTAACAATCCTAACCACGATCATTTGACCATTGGAGCCCAACCCCCTTCGCCCCAGAGCGCTACAAATCACGGACCGTGTAACCAAGTCCAATCCTACCGTGAATGCCAGCACTCGCCTGGCACCTTCTGCCATTGCCCAGGCGCAACCGAACCTCCACATGATGCTGCAGGATTTATTATAATTTTTTTTTAATCATCGACCATTGATCCACATTTACCATCACTTAAACCCAGCACGCGTAGCTTGAGCCAACTGCAGACACGCACCCCGCATGTAACGCAGGTATCAGAAAACATACAACCATGCCAACTCTAAGCACATGCTACCCCAATAACTGAATGCAATGGCCCCACTAGGCCTCTGAATAGCCGGACAAACAATACAAACAACCATGGTTCGACCATTAGCGCCCAAACTCTGCTTCATCCAGAGCGCTACATGTCGCGGACCGCAGCGTGGGTCCCGTACAAACAACTCTGATCCTACCATGAATACCAGCGCCCTCCTGAGACATTCTGCCGTCGCCCAGCCGTAAGGAGCCTCCACGCCATGCTGCTGTATCCTTGAGCTGAGCCAGAGGTAGTGAAATAAGCTGAATCATCGTCAGCCTGGGCCCACAGGTGCCTATAAATAGCCTAGTAATCAGCCTCCCCTCCCATAAATGCAGCAATATATTTGCTTAATACATATAAAAAATCTTTCTCCTACTACAGTAATACGGGGTGCCAAAGGGAAGTTCTTTATTACACATTGATTCTCAAATTGGGGTGACCTTTATTTTCAAATTGGGGTGAATAAGCTGAGTAATTTAACTGTTATTAGGATGCCCACCTTTTAAAATTGATAGGTATTTCTATTAGGCTTTGATTCTCACATTGGGGTGAATAAGCTGTCTATTTTTACTTTTATTGTGGTGCATATCTTAATAGATAAGCAGATCAGTTACACCTTTATTTTCAAATTGGTATGATAAGTAGTGTAATTTGACTGATATTGGGCTGTCCACCTTGTTTTATATATAAGTAATTCCATTAGACCTTGATTCTTAAATTCGGGTGAATAAGTTATGTAATTTAACTGTTATTAGGTTGTCCACCTTAAATAGAAAAGCAATTTCATTAGGCCTTGAATCTCAAATTGGGGTGAATAAGCTATTTTCCTGTTATAGGGAGCCCACCTTATTTTAATAAATAAGCAGATCTCTTACACCTTGATTCTTAAATTGGTGGGGTAAGTAGTGTAATTTAATTTATATTTGGGTGTCCACTTTGTTTTATAGTTTAGCAATTCCATTAGACATTAATTATTAAATTGAGGTGAATAAGCTATGTAATTTAACGGTTATTGGGGTGCCCTTCTTGATAAATAGATAAGCAATTCCATTAGACATTAATTCTCAAATTGGGGTGAATAAGCTATTTTAACTGTTATTGGGGTGCCCACTTTGTTAAATAAGCAATTGCATTAGGTCTTGTTCCCTAAATTGTGGCGAATTAGCCATCTTTTACTGTTATTGGGGTGCCCACCTTGTTTAATAGATAACCAGATCTATTATGCCTTGATTCAAATTGGGGTGAAAAAGCTGTCTCAAACTACTGCTATTAGGGGGCCCACCTTGTTAAAGAGAAAAGCAAGTCCATTTGGTCTTGATTCTCAAATTTGGGTGAATAAGCTGTCTATTATTACTGTTATTGGGGTGCCCACCTTGTTAATACATAACCAGATCTGTTACTCCCTGATTCTCAAATTTGGGTGAATAAGTAGTGTAATTTAACTGATATTGGGGTTTCCACCTTGTTTTTATAGATTAGTAATTCTGTTGGACCTCTATTCTTAAATTTGGATGAATAAGCTTTATAATGTTACATAGTTATTAAGGTTGGAAAAAGACAAAAGTCCATCAAGTAAAACCTGTAATCCCATTTTTTCCCCCCAGGTGTAGGGAGTTGTTCCTTGTTTTTTGAGGGGGGTTAACAGAGAATAGTTTCCCTTGATATTTTTTGTATGGTGCCCAGAACTGAACTGCGTATTCCAGTTAAGTCCAGACCAAATGCTTTGTATAGTGGCAATATTACATCCCTGTCCCATGAGTCCATACCTCTTTTAATACAAGACAGCATTCTGTTGGCCTTAGAGGCATCTGACTGGCATTACATGCTGTTATTTAGTCTATGATCTACTAATACACCCAGATCCTTCTCAACAAGTTACACTCCTAGTTTTACTCCCCTTAGGACATATGCTGCATGCAGATTATTAGCCTCCAAGTGCACAACTTTACATGGGTCTTTCCAAATGCAACATCTCTCAAGTGCAACTCTTAAGTGCACATACTGAATTATACCAGAATTAGACCAGAAGGGGACCACAGGTTATTACATACATAGTTACTGCAAACAATGTTTAAATTTTTCATCTTACTCTTCCCACTTTTCCACAACCACCTGAAATATCCCCACATCCATTTACCCAGCAAGGAACTATTCATCTCTCCCTCCATCTTACCTTCTCACCTGACCGCTTACACAAACCTGTTTGCCAACATAAAACACTTCTTTCTACACACAGATACCTCTTTTATTCTCACCTATTAACACTCTGCTTCTCCTTATTGCTGGTGATATCTCTCTAAATCCAGGTACCCCTCAGCAAATCCCCACTATCACCTCCATGTCCCACTACAAATCTCCTAAAAATTTCTGCAACCCCTTAAACCTAATAACCATTCCTCTGACCCCTGCTCCTTTGGTTCCTCTTGCAGGAGCATTATGGAATGCACACTCTGTCTGTAACAAACTGTCCTATATTCATGAACTTTTCATCTCTCAAAAACTTTCCTTTCTGGGTCTCACAGAAACATGGCTGACACCCTCTGACACCTCCTCCCCTGCTGCACTCTCATATAGTGGATTTCAATTCACTCACACCCCCCGCCCTGGCTGCAAACATGGTGGAGGAGTTGGTCTTCTCCTATCAGACACCTGCTCCTACAGCCCAACTCCACTGCCACCCTCCATTACGCTCACCTCATTTGAAGTACACTCTGTTTGCATCTACTCTCCCCCCAACCTTCAAGTAGCTGTCATTTACCGCCCCCAGGCACAGCCACCATCTTTCTTGACCACTTTAACACTTTAACTCCTATCACTCTCTTCCTCCTTCGTCCTATCACAGTGGTGTTCAGCTCCCACCCACAGAGATTGTCACACTCTGGATCTTATCTTTACCCACCTCTGCTCCCTATCTAACCTTTCTAATTTGCCTCTCCCCCTATCCGACCACAACCTACTCACCTTCTCTTCATTGGTCTCATCTGCTGCTCCCCTAGTCCACACACTAGCACACCCCCGTAGGAATCTTAAACACCTCGACGTTCGCTTGCTTTCTAACTCTCTTCTCCCACTCTCTACCATATGTTCCTTCCAAGACCCAGATGCTGCCACCACACTATATAACATCACAATAAGTACAGCTCTGGACACTGTTGCCCCTCTCACACACAACAAAACCCGAAAAATCAACAGACAACCCTGGCACACCAACCTGACCAATTAACTCAGACAAGCTTCCAGGGCTGCTGAGCGGCGATGGAAGAAATCCAATTCTAAAGATCCTTTCACTGCATACAAGCAATCCCTCCTCATATTCAAATCCTCACTCGCTGAAGCAAAACAGGCCTACTTCTCATCTCTCATATCTTCCCTGGCTCACAGCCCTAAACCACTTTTTAACACTTAACTCCCTTCTCCGTCCCCCAGCGCCCCCACCCTCTACTCTCATCTCAGCTGAGGACTTTGCCATATACTTCAAACAAAAGATAGCCCACATCAGAGAAAGCTTCGGTACACCGTCCCCACAGACCCTCTACACAACTGCTCGGTCCTCTTCTCCCAAAACCCGCTTCTCCACCATTACAGAAGAAAAACTCTCTACTCTACTCTCCAGATCTCATCTGACCACCTGTGCACTTGACCCAATTCCATCCCACCTCATCCCTAACCTCACCACAGTGCTTATCCCAGCCCTAACTCATCTCCTTAACCTCACTAACCTCTGGTGTCTTCCCCTCTGCTTTTAAACATGCTACCATTACACCCATCCTCAAAAAGCCTTCACTTGACCCATTTTCTTTGTCCAGTTATCGCCACATATCACTTCTTCCGTATGCCTCTCACCTCTCCTCCTGCTCCCGCCTACAATCGGAATTCCGACCCCACCACTCGACTGAGACTGCCCTTACCAAAGTCACCAATGACCTACTAACAGCCAAAACCAAGAAACAATACTCTGTCCTCCTTGACCTGTCCTCTGCCTTCGACACTGTTGACCACTCCCTTCTGTTGCAAACTCTCTCATCTCTTGGCATCACTGACCTGGCCCTCTCCTGGATCACATCATACCTCACAGACCGGACGTTTAGCGTCTCCCACTCCCGCACAACCTCCTTGTCTCATTCCCTCTCTGTTGGTGTCCCGCAAGGCTATGTCCTAGGACCCCTGCTCTTCTCTATCTACACTTTTGGCCTGGGACAGCTCATAGTCCCATGGTTTTCAGTATCACTCTTATGCTGACGACACACAATTCTACCTCTCTGGTCCAGACATCACCACCCTACTATCAAGAATCCCACAATGTATATCTTCTATATCATCCTTCTTCGCATTTTGCTTTCTAAAACTTAACATGGATAAAACAGAATTAATCATCTTTCCCCCATCTTGCTCAACCCCCCCAACAGACTTATCTATCACTATCAATGGCTGCATACTATCCGCTGCCTTGGAGTGACCTTGGATTCTGCCCTTTCCTTCCAACCGCACATCCAAGCCCTTTCCACTACCTGCCGCCTCAAACTCAAAAACATCTCCCGCATCCGTGCTTTCCTTAACTTTGAATCTGCGAAAAAGCTTGTACATGCCCTCATCATCTCCCGCCTAGACTACTGCAACACTCTCCTCTGTGGCCTTCCATCTAGCACTCTCGCACCCCTCCAATCTATCCTCAACTCTGCTGCCCGACTAATCCATCTCTCACCCTATTACTTCTCTGCCTCTCCCCTCTGCCAATTCCTTAACTGGCTCCCCATTTCCCAGCGAATTCACTTCAAAGTACTAACAAATACATACAAGACTGTCCATAACCTGTCCCCTCCCTACATCTGAGCTACTTTCCTGATACATCCCCACATGCACTCTCCGATCCTCACAAGACCTCCTTATCTCCTCTCCTCTTATCACCTCTTCCAACAATCGCCTACAAGATTTCTCCCGTGCATCCCCCATACTCTGGAACTCGCTACCGCAACATATCAGACTCTCACCTACAGTGGAATCCTTCAAAAGAAACCTGAAAACCCACCTCTTCAGACAAGCCTAAAACCAGTGACCCTGCTGCCGCTATACTGCCATGACCAACTTCACCCGCACCTACTGTGTCCTTCTCCCATACCATGTAGATAGTAAGCCCGCACGGGCAGGGCCCTCTCTCCTTCTGTACCAGTTTGTAACTAGGGTTGAGCAAACCCGAACTGTAAAGTTCAGGTTTGTACCGAACTTTAGGATTTTTGGACCCCGGACCCAAACCAGAACATTTCAGTAAAAGTTTGGCGATTTCTCTGCGCTTTTTTAAAGGCTGCAGAGCAGCCAATCAACAAGCGTTTAACTGTCTGACCTTAGAAGCCATCACAGCCATGCCTACTAATGGCATGGCTGTGATTGGCCAGAGCAGCATGTGACCCAGGCTCTATATAAGCTTGAGTCACGTAGCGCTGCACGTCACTCTGCTGTTACAAGTGTAGGGAGAGGATGCTGCTGGACTGATGATTTCAGGGCGAGAATAGGATAACTCAGCGAACTACATAGAAATAGTTGTGTGGGTGCAGGGCACAATCTTTTTACCCTGCCCTGAGCCCATTGACCAAAAAAAAAAAACTTTTATCCATCTGTTAGGTGCGCGGCGGCCATTTTATGCAAGCTCAATGCACCAGCACTGCATCTGAGCCCATTTGCCCAAAAAAATCTGTAATTTCAGGCCTTGCAGCATCAGCACATGTGAAATTGCAGGCTTATATACTGCTGTCAAATTCAGTTGTTAAACAAACACTCGTTCGGGCAAAAAAAATATAGTTGGCAGCCTTTGATGCAGATGTCATTGTGAGATACACCCTTAATACATATGGGTTAGAATCAGAGATTTGAAATACCGCCATTTGGTGCACCAATATTTAATTCAGGCCTACAGTGGTTCAGGCCGTGTGAGATACACCCTGTATATACAGGGCTTATATTATTTCATTAATAAAACACCCTTTTTGGTGCAAAATACACAATATTTCAGGCCTTGCAGCATAAGCATGTTTGAAATTCCTGGGTTATATACCGCTGCCAGAGATTTGAAATACCGCCATTTGGTGCTCCAATATTGAATTCAGCCTAAAGTGGGTCAGGCCGTGTGAGATACACCCTCTACATACAGGGGTTTGATTCAGGCATTTGAAATACAGCCATTTTGGGCAAAAATCTTTAATTCAGGCCTACAGTGGGTCAGGCGGTGTGAGATATACCCTCTACATACAGGGGTTTGATTCAGGCATTTGAAATACAGCCATTTTGGGCAAGATCCTAAATTCGAGAAATATGAGAAGAGCGTCAAATAAGGGACGTGGCCCAGGTCGTGGTGCTGCTGGTGGAACTCCTGTTGCAGGTAGAGGACGTGGTCGATCTGTGCCAGCTACAAGCACAAGTGAAACCCCTCCCTCAGGTGTGAGTAGGCGACAGAACTTGCAGCGTTATTTGGTCAGGCCTAAAGCGGCTCTACGAATCGTGAGGCCTGAACAAGTACATGCGATAGTAGATTGGGTTGCTGACAGTGGATCCAGTTACTTCACATTGTCTCCCACCCAGTCTCCTGCTGAAAGACCACAGTTGGCACCTGCAGCCGATGTCCATCAGTCTTTCACCTCACCCCCTTGCAAATCAGCCAAGCAGTCTGAGCCCCAAGTCATGCAGCAGTCTCTTCTGGTTTTTGATGACTCTGTTAGCAGGGTTTCCCAGGGCCATCCACCTAGCCCTGCCCCAGAAGTGGAAGAGATTGAGTGCACCGATGCCCAACCACTTATTTTCTCAAGATGAGTACATGGGGGGACCATCGCAGCACGTCTCGAATGATGGCAAAACACAGGTGCCAACTGCTGGGGCTTTCGAAAGTGTGCAGACCGACAAGGAAAGCAGGGGTGAAGACTGGGTGGAAGATGATGTGGAGGACTATGAGGTCCTCGACCCCACATGGAATCAAGGTCATGCGAGTGACCTATGTAGTTCGGAGGAAGAGGCGGTGGTCGCACAGAGCCATCAGCACAGCAGAAGAGGGAGCAGGATTCAAAAGCGGAGCAGCCATCCCCTAGACAGTACACCTGGTACTGCCCACCGCAGCAAGGGACCGAGCACACCAAAGTCAGCTCCAAGGAGTTCCCTGGCGTGGCAGTTCTTCAGACAATGTGCTGACGACAAGACACGAGTGGTTTGCACGCTGTGCAATCAGAGCCTGAAGCGAGGCATAAACGTTCTCAACCTGAGCACAACCTGCATTACCAGGCATTTAAGTGCAAAGCACGAGCTGCAGTGGAGTAGACACCTCAAAAACCAAGAAAGGTCTCTGGCTCCTCCTGCTTCCTCTTCTGCTGCAGTCGTGGCCTCTTCATCCACCTCTGGAGTGAGTGCCACCCCGCAAACAGAGGATCTGCCAGCAACACCAACACCTGGGTCACCAAGCATCTCCACAATGTCCCACGGAAGTGTTCAGCTCTCCATCTCCCAAACGCTGAAGAGGAAGAGGAAGTAGCCCCCTACCCACCTGCGATCCCTAGCCCTGAATACCAGGATTTATAAATTATTTGAAATGCTGTCATTCCGTCTGGTGGAGACGGATAGTTTTAAAGGCCTTATGGCGGTGGCTGTCCCATAGTACATCGTGCCCAGCCGCCACTACTTTTCAAGGCGAGCCATCCCTTCCCTGCACAACCAAGTAGAGGACAAAATCAGGTGTGTACTGTGCAACGTCATCTGTGGCAAGGTGCACCTCACTACGGATATGTGGACCAGTAAGCACGGTCAGGGCCGTTATATCTCCATAACAGCACACTGGGTAAATGCAGTGGTGGCTGGGCCTGAGGCGGATAGCAGTTTGGCGCATGTCCTTCCACCACCGAGGATTGCAGGGCGCTTCAGTTTGCCTCCTGTTGCTTCCTCCTCCTACTCTGCTTCCTCATCCTCTACCAGCTCCTCATCCAGTCAGCGTAACACCTTCACCACCAACTTCAGCACAGCCAGGGGTAAACGACAGCAGGCAGTTTTAAAACGTATCTGTTTGGGGGACAAACCCCACACCGCGCAAGAGCTGTGGACGGGCCTTGAACAACAGACCGATGAGTGGTTTGTGCCAGTCAGCCTCAAGTCCGGCCTGGTGGTGTGCGATAATGGGCAAAATCTTGTAGCAGCTCTGAGTCTAGCCGGTTTGACGCACATCCCTTGCCTGGCGCATGTGCTGAATTTGGTGGTGCAGAGATTCCTTAAAAATTATTCTGATATGTCAGAGCTGCTGCATAAAGTGCTGGCCGTCTGTGCACGCTTTCGGCATTCTCACCCTGCTGCTGCTCGCCTGTCAGCGCTGCAGCGTAACTTCGGCCTTCCCGCTCACCGCCTCATATGCGACGTGTCCACAAGGTGGAATTCCACCTTGCACATGCTGGCCAGACTGTGCGAGCAGCAGCAGGCGATAGTGGAGTTTCAGATGCAGCACGCACGGGTGAGTCGCTCGGTGGAACAGCACCACTTCACCACCAATGACTGGGCCTCCATGCAAGACCTGTGTTCCTTGTTGTGCTGTTTTGAGTACTCCACCAACATGGCCAGTGCCGATAACGTCGTTCTCAGCGTTACTATCCCACTTCTATGCCTCCATGAAAAAACGCTCCTGGCGATGATGGAAGAGGATGTGGCACAGGAGGAGGAGGAGGAAGAGGGATCATTTTGTAGGGTTTCCGGCCAGTCATTCCCAAGTGGCTCCGAGGGTGGGTTCCTGCACCCACAAACCCAAGGTACACAATTGTCCACCCAGGGCACAGTTCTGTAGGATGAGGAGGAGGAGATGGAGGAGGAGGAGGAACCATGTTCACAGCAGGGTGGCACCCAGACCAGCTAATGGCCATCACTGGTGCGTGGATGGGGGATACAGAGGACACAGATGATACACCTCCCACAGAGGACAGCTTTTCATTGCCTCTGGCCAGCCTGGCACACATGAGCGATTACATGCAGTGTCTCCGCAACGACCGCCCACATTCTAACTTGTGCTGAGTACTGGGTGGCCATACTGCTGGATCCCCGTTACAAGGACAACGTACCGTCCTTAATTCACTCACTGGAGCGTGATCGTAAGATGCGAGAGTACAAATGCACGCTGGTAAACGCACTGCTGGTGGCATTCCCACCTGACAGTGGGGGCACAGTGGAAGCACAAGGCGAAGGCAGAGGACGAGGAAGAGGTCACCAACGCAGCTGGGGCACCGCCAGCACTTTAGAAGGCAGAGTTAGCATGGCCGAAATGTGGAATAGCTTTGTCAGCACGCCAAAACAACCAGCACCACTAGCTGATATGGAACGTCTTGGCAGGAGGCAGCATTTCGCCAACATGGTGGAGCAGTAAGTGTGCACACGCCTACACGTACTGAATGACGGATCTACCCCCTTCAACTTTTGGGTCTCTAAATTGGGCACATGGCCTGAGCTTGCCCTTTACGCCTTGGAGGTGCTGGCCTGCCCTGCAGCCAATGTATTATCTGAACGTGTGTTTAGCACGGCAGGGGGCGTCATCACAGACAAGCACAGCCGCCCGTCCACAGCCAATGTGGACAAGCTCACGTTCATTGAAATGAACCAAGCATGGATCCCTCAGGACTTGTCCGTACCTTGTTCAGAATAGACATGTATACCGCCACTAACCAGCCATTGTTATACTGCAGCGCAATTGCTCATTCTTCTATTTTGGATATTTCACACTCTTTTAGATTGTACCCTAATTTTAAAAAATAAAACCAAAAACCTGTGTTGGCTAGAAACATAGAAACATAGAAACATAGAATGTGTCGGCAGATAAGAACCATTTGGCCCATCTAGTCTGCCCAATATACTGAATATTATGGATAGCCCCCGGCCCTATCTTATATGAAGGATGGCCTTATGCCTATCCCATGCATGCTTAAACCCCTTCACTGTATTTGCAGCTACCACTTCTGCAGGAAGGCTATTCCATGCATCCACTACTATCTCAGTAAAGTAATACTTCCTGATATTTCTATTAAACCTTTTGTCCCTCTAATTTAAAACTATGTCCTCTTGTAGCAGTTTTTCTTCTTTTAAATATTCTCTCCTCTTTTACCTTGCTGATTCCCTTTATGTATTTAAAAGTTTCTATCATATCCCCTCTGTCTCGTCTTTCTTCCTAGCTATACATGTTAAGGTCCTTTAATCTTTCCTGGTAAGTTTTATCCTGCAATCATATACTAGTTTAGTAGCTCTTCTCTGAACTCTCTCCAAAGTATCAATATCCTTCTGGAGATATGGTCTCCAGTACTGAGCACAATACTCCAAATGAGGTCTCACTAGTGCTCTGTAGAGCGGCATGAGCACCTCCTCCTCCACCGCCGCTTCCACCTACACCGCTACGTCCACCGCCTCCTCAAACTCTTACTCCATATGGAACTCCACTTCATAAATCATTATTATTATTATTTTTTTATTTGTACATATTTTATATAATTTTACTACTTTGTCAGTTACATTTTCTGGTGAAATTCATCAATTTTTGGGTGTATAGTACCACTGCTATACCAAGTAGACAGGTTAAACAAAACAATAAATTGTCAGTTATATATTCTGGTGAAATTCACCAATTTGTGGGTGTGATGTACCACTCCTATACCTAGACAGAAACACAAAAATGAAGACTGAGACTTTCGCCAATATGTTCCAGTCAGGAAAATATTGGAGCCCATCACTGCACCACGTCACGGTCACTCAGCATGGCAGAGGGTCCTAGCCACTGCTCTAACTATGGTGTGAACACGGTCTGGGGGTGATATAATTCAGCTCACAGCCAAGCTTCCACACAAAAGCCCAGCATGAATACTGTGGTAGTACAATGTGAATGAGGCCAGGCTGTGAGCCACACCTATGCCAGACCATGTGATGGAGGTTACCAGGTGCAACAGAGTGTATAAACACACCCAAATCTAACAAGACAGAAACACAAAAATGAAGTGGCAATTCTGGAGGAGCTGCTCAGCCCCTGACACTGTGGCGTGTCTTTTTATTGGAGGAGCAGCCCGTCCGCATGTGGACCGCAATAATCGACTAACCCCAGCAAAATATGCATACAATGGAGGATGTCGACGCGGTCCACATGCACCACAAGAAGCAAACTACACAGAATGTAGCAAATAAACATATGAAACACAGAGAGGAAATGCACCAACCAGAAATGCTACTGACTATACTGGGAAGTCACAAATGCAGGTATTAAAAAGCTGAGACTTTCACCAATATGTTCCAGTCAGGAAAATATCGGAGCCCATCACTGCACCACGTCACGGTCACTCAGCATGGCAGAGGGTCCTAGCCACTGCTCTAACTATGGTGTGAACACGGTCTGGGGGTGATATAATTCAGCTCACAGCCAAGCTTCCACACAAAAGCCCAGCATGAATACTGTGGTAGTACAATGTGAATGAGGCCAGGCTGTGAGCCACACCTATGCCAGATCATGTGATGGAGGTTACCAGGTGCAACAGAGTGTATAAACACACCCAAATCTAACAAGACAGAAACACAAAAATGAAGTGGCAATTCTGGAGGAGCTGCTCAGCCCCTGACACTGTGGCGTGTCTTTTTATTGGAGGAGCAGCCCGTCCGCATGTGGACCGCCACAGTGTCAGGGGCTGAGCAGGGGCTCCGATATTTTCCTGACTGGAACATATTGGCGAAAGTCTCAGCTTTTTAATACCTGCATTTATGACTTCCCAGTATAGTCAGTAGCATTTCTTGTTGGTGCATTTCCTCTCTGTGTTTCATACACTCCTATACCTAGTAGACCTAAAAAAAAAAAAAAATGTGTCAGTTACATTTTCTTCTAGTGAAATTCACAAATTTTTGATGTAATATACCACTCCTCTACCTAGTTGACAGCTTAATTCATTTCAATAATTTTTATGTTACATTCTTGGGTTGACATTATACAATTTTAGACGTGAATAAACACCTGCTATGCATAGGTGACAGGGAATAAAATTTAATATAATATTCAGTAATTAATGTGCGCCACATCCTTTCATTCAATACTTAAACTTTGAATTTGTCACACTTTTATGCTTTAATAATTTTTCCCATATTTCAACTCTATAATTTTAAATTTGAAAAACTGAATCCTCCCTTGGATGTGGTCTCTCTCACGCTCCCTCTCCGGCCTGGAACCCTGATTCCCCGCCACCCTTGATCACCATGGTAGGCGCATAAAAGAACATCGAAAGTTGATAGAGAAGATATCAAATTGGATCGTGAACATCACGGGGACGTGCGATATGGTGGGGCAGTAAGTGTGCACACGCCTACACAAACTGAATGACAGGGGTCAGCCCCTGCAACTTCTGGGTCTCCAAATTGGGCACATGGCCTGAGCTTACCTTTTACGCCTTGGAGGTGCTGGCCTGCCCTGCAGCCAGTGTATTGTCTGAACGTGTGTTTAGCATGACTAGAGGAGGTTATCACAGGTTATATTTCCCAATGTTTTGGGGTGTACCCTAATTTTAAAAATAAAATTTAAAACCAAAAAGCAGTGTAGGCTACCTCCTCCTCCACCACCGCTTCCACCTACACTGCCACATCCACTGCCTCCTCAACCTCCTACTCCATATGGACCTCGTCCTCCTAGATCAAGATTATTTTTTATTTTTACCTATTTTATGTTATTTAGTCATTTCCCTATCCACATTTGTTTGCAGAGCACTTGCCATGCTCTTAATCAGATTTTGATGTCATTTTAGTGCTCAAAAGTTCGGGTCCCCATTGACTTCAGTGGGGTTCGGGTTCTGGGTCAAGTTCGGGTCCCGAACTCTAACTTTTTTCTCAAGTTCGGCTGAACCCTTCGAACACGAACATCCAGGTGTCCGCTCAAATCTATTTGTAACTCGTCTTGTTTATGATTAGTGCATTTGTCTGTATTATGTATTTATACCTCTTCTCATATGTACAGCGCTATGGAATGAATGGCGCTTTAATAATAAATAATAAGAATAATTTGTCTATATTGAACCTTCTTTGCCAAGTGGAGGCTCAAACAGAAAGTTTGTCCAAGTCTGACTGGACTGTATTACAAAGTTTGGTGTTATCTGCAAAATAGAAAAAAGACTATTAATCCCATCCTCTACATCATTAATGAATAAGTTAAATAGCGGACCCAGCACAGAACTTTGGGGTACACCATTTATAACCGGGTACCATTCAGAGTAGGAATCATTGACAACAACTATTTGGATACGATCATAAAGCCAATTACAAATTATATCTTCTAAACCAATAGATCTCAAATTACCCATTAGTCGTTAGAGATGTCGTGAACATAAAATTTTCCGTTCGCGAATGGCGAACGTGAATTTCTGCAAATGTTCGCGAACGGGCGAACCGGGCGAACCGCCAAAGACTTCAATAGGCAGGCGAATTTTAAAACCCACAGGGACTCTTTCTAGCCACAGTAGTGATGGAAAAGTTGTTTCAAGGGGACTAACACCTGGACTGTGGCATGCCGGAGGGGGATCCATGGCAAAACTCCCATGCAAAATTACATGGTTGACGCAGAGTTGGGTTTTAATCCATAAAGGGCATAAATCACCTAACAATCCAATTTTTTTTTGAACAACGTGGTTTAAAACATCCAGTGTGTGTATACGATCAGGTATGATATTTGTATCGATCAGGTAGTGTAAGGGTTACGCCCGCTTCACAGACATTGACAGACCAAACTCCCCTTTTAATGCACCGCAAACAACCGCAAACTCCCCATTTGTACAAACTTGGATACCAAGCTAGCCATGTCCCGTTGATGTCATTGAAGGTTTCTTCCTCCACCCAGCCACGTACAACACCAAGGGTCCCCGAAAGATGAATTGAATTGATTTTTCGAACGGGGAGATGGTTAAAAAACGCTGGCTCCCTCCCCTTTGTTTGAATCCACGGTCACTGCGACTGCGCCGTGCAATTTACTCTCACACCCGATATGAGTGGTATTTTCTGTAGTTCTCTCTTCTCATCAGTTTAATACCTGTTACGTCCCCAATCTGGGGTCCATTTATTAAATAGATTTTTCGAACAGGGAGATGGTTAAAAAAACGCTGGCTCCCTCCCCTTTGTTTGAATCCACGCCACGGTCACTGCGTCTGCACCGTTCAATTTACTCTCACACCCGATATGAGTGGTATTTTCTGTAGTTCTCTCTTCTCATCAGTTTAATCCCTGTTACGTCCCCAATTTGGGGTCCATTTATTAAATAGATTTTTCAAACGGGGAGATGGTTAAAAAAAAACGCTGGCTCCCTCCCCTTTGTTTGAATCCACGCCACGGTCACTGCGTCTGCACCGTGCAATTTACTCTCACACCCGATATGAGTGGTATTTTCTGTAGTACTATTCTCATCAGTTTAATCCCTGTTACGTCCCATATCAGGGATTGCCTTTTGTGGAAAAAAATTTAGGCCGGGTACCTTTGACTGCCTTCACAGTGACAGACCAAACTCTGATACACCAAAATGAATTAATTTTAGGAACCGGGAGATGGAAAAAGCAGCTTGGTCGGTCCTCTTACTCCCAAGTTGGGGCACTGCGCGTGCACGGAGCAATGTGCTGTGACACCCTATATGAGTAGTGTCTTAACTAGTACTATTCCTATCAGTTTAATCCCTGTTACGTCCCCTATCCGGGGACGTGTGTAGAATTGATTAACCATTGTCGAATTAACGAACCATTACGACATCCTGCAATAATTTAGTTCTGAGCTTTGTACTTGCTTTGTATTGGAATTGATGGGGATTTTTTTAAATTGTCTGCATTATTTCTAATAAACTATTAAGAGACTTTATTATGATTTTTTTATTTTATGTATTAAAAACCCATACAACTTAAAAAAAATAAAAATAAACATTAATGTTTTTTCTATGAAAAATTATCCAGCCGATCGCTTTTGGTCTGATCATAATGAAGCAACGGCCTTATTATCTGGGGTGTGGCAACATTACCAACACACTCATAGAGGTGATGATCGCTTCATTGTGATACGCAAGCCCCTTCACCACAACAAGGTAACGATCACGAAGGGGAATTGACACTTGTATGTGCCTTTTTTTTTTGTTTTGTTTTTGAAGACACAGTGCAGCACCAGAGGCCAGAAAAATTAGGCATGTACACATGCCTGAAAAATAATGGTATTGTTGCAGCCGCTGTTGTAGCAGCGGCCGGAAAAATTGATGTTTTCAAGGCAGAAAGGTGACTAAAACATTGTGGCTTGAACCCTAGTTGGTGGCGGAGAATTCACGAAAGTCATCCGGTATGTAGACATTAAATACAGCAGCGTGGGGACCATTTTGAGGCCAAGGCATGTCATCAGGCCTTTTGTTAGTCAAACGTATCCCCCACTGTCAGTCCCTTCGGGATCCATGCCTCATTCATTATAATGAAGGTGAGGTAATCAACACTTTTTTGACCGAGGCAACTTCTTTTGTCAGTGACAATGCCTCCTGCTGCACTGAAGGTCCTTTTTGACAGGACACTTAAAGCGGGGCAGGCCAGAAGTTCTATCGCAAACTGGGATAGCTCAGGCCACAGGTCAAGCCTGCACACCCAGTAATCAAGGGGTTCATCGCTCCTCAGAGTGTCGATATCTGCAGTTAAGGCGAGGTAGTGTGCTACCTGTTGGTCGAGTCGTTCTCTAAGGCTGGATCCCGAAGGGCTGTGGCAATGTGTAGGACTGAAAAAGCTTTGCATGTCCTCCATCAACAACACATCTTTAAAGCGTCCTGTCCTTGCCGCCGTGGTCGTGGTAGGAGGAGGATTACTTTCCCCTCTTCCCCAGTTAGATTCCTGTTGTGCTGTGACATCCCCCTTATAAGCTGTTTAAAGAATATTTTTTAGTTTGGTTTTGAACTGCTGCATCCTTTCTGACTTTCGGTAATTTGTTAACATTTCTGCCACTTTCTGCTTATACCGGGGGTCTAGTAGCGTGGCCACCCAGTACAGGTCGTTCTCCTTCATCCTTTTTATACGAGGGTCCCTCAACAGACATGACAGCATGAAAGACCCCATTTGCACAAGGTTGGATGCCGAGCTACTCATTTCCCGTTCCTCGTCCTCACTGATGTCATTGACGGTCTGTTCTTCCCTTAGCCACGTACAACACCACGGGTCCCAACAACGAGCACCCTGGGATGCCTGCTGTGGTTGGTCTTCCTCCTCCTCAAAGCCAGATTCCTCCCCTGACTCCTCTTCCTCATACTCCTCTTGCAGCGTTGCCGCAGGTCCGGCAAGCGATGATGACAAGGCTGTTTCTGGTGGTGATGGTGACCACAACTCTTTCTCTTCCTCTTCACACTCATCTACAGCCTGATATAGCACTCTTCGCAGGGTACGCTCCAGGAAGAAAACAAATGGGATGAGGTCGCTGATGGTGCCTTCGGTGCGACTGACTGGGTTTGTCACCTCCTCAAAAGGACGCATGAGCCTACAGGCATTGCGCATGAGCGTCCAGTAACGTGGCAAAAAAATTCCCAGCTCCGCAGAGGCTGTCCTAGCACCCCGGTCATACAAATACTCGTTGACGGCTTTTTCTTGTTGGAGCAGGCGGTCGAACATTAGGAGTGTTGAATTCCAACGTGTCGGGCTGTCGCAAATCAAGCGCCTCACTGGCATGTTGTTTCGGCGCTGAATGTCTGAAAAGTGTGCCATGGCCGTGTAGGAACGCCTGAAATGGCCACACACCTTCCTGGCCTGCTTGAGGACGTCCTGTAAGCCTGGGTACTTAGACACAAAGCATTGTATGATCAGATTCAACACATGTGCCATGCACGGCACATGTGACAACTTGCCCAAATTCAATGCCGCCAACAAATTGCTTCCATTGTCACACACCACTTTGCCGATATCCAGTTGGTGCTGGGTCAGCCACTGATCCACCTGTGCGTTCAGGGCGGACAGGAGTGCTGGTCCAGTGTGGCTCTCTGCTTTCAGGCAAGTCAACCCCAAGACAGCATGACACTGTCGTATCCAGGATGTGGAATAGCCCCTGGGGAGCTGGGGGGATTCAGTTGATGTGCAGCCAGATGCCGCAGCAGAAGAGGACTCAGCCGAGGAGGTTATCGAAGAGGATGGAGTAGGAGGAGTAGAGGAGGTGGCAGTAGGCCTGCCTGCAAGTCGTGGCGGTGTCACCAACTCCGCTGCAGAGCCACGCATTCCATGCTTGGCAGCCGTCAGCAGATTGACCCAATGCGCAGTGTACGTGATATACCTGCCCTGACCGTGCTTTGCAGACCAGGTATCAGTGGTCAGATGGACCCTTGCCACAACACTGTATGCCAGAGATGCCATGACTTCCTTTTCAATCACTGAGTAGAGGTTTGGGATTGCCTTTTTTGAAAAAAAAATTCATCCGGGTACCTTCCACTGTGGTGTCCCAATAGCGACAAATTTTTTGAAGGCCTCAGACTCCACCAGCTTGTAGGGTAAAAGCTGGCGGGCTAAGAGTTTTGTCAAGCCAGCTGTCAGACGACAGGGCAAGGGGGTGACTCTGTGACTTTGGCTTCAAACATTTCCTTGACAGACACCTGACTGTGGGCAGATGAGATGGAACTGCTGAAGGTGAGAGGCGGAGTGGCGGGTGGTTAAGAGGGGGCAAGGAGGACAGCAGTGGTTGACGTGGCTGAAGATGCTGGACCAGGAGGAGGATGGTGGCTTTGAGTTTGTGTGCTGCTTGTACTCATGTGTTGATCCTATAGGCGTTTGTGATGTGCGATCATGTGCCTTTGCAAAGCAGTTGTACCTAGGTGGGTGTTGGACTTCCCACGACTCAGTTTCTTTTGGCACAGGTTGCAAATGGCATTGCTGTTATCAGAGGCAGACACACCAAAAAAATGCCACACTGCTGAGCTTTGCAATGACGGCATTCTGGTGGTGGCAACAGCTTGCGTTGATTGGCGTGCTGTCTGGTAGACCCCGGGTGCCGATACATGCTGTCTGACTGTGCCACTAGCTCCTTGCGATGACCTCCCCCTGCTTCCAACTAGTCTCCTCCTTCTCTCTGTCTCCCCTTCTGAACTTTCCCCCTCTTCTTCTTCTCTTCGAGCAGGCACCCACGTGGCATCCACGGACACATCGTCATCATCAACCACTTCACTTGTATCTGACACCTCAGCAAAGGAAGCAGCAGCGGGTACAACATCATCATCATCATCACACTGTACGTCCATGTGTGTAATGCTGCCTGACTGAGACATATCCCTGTTATTTACATCCTCTGGCAATAATGGTTGCGCATCACTAATTTCATCCAACTGATGTGTAAATAACTCCTCTGAGGGATCCATTGAAGCGGCTGTGGTGGCTGTGGTGGTAGTGGTGGTGGTGGCGGCGAGCGGGAGAGTGGTAACTTGAGAGCAGGTGACCAAAGCTGAGCTGGAGGAGAATGGTGCGTCAAGGTTCTTAGCGGAAGCTGTTGAAGATTGGGTGTCCTGTGTAAGCCAGTCAACTATTTTCTCCGAATTTTTTGGGTTCAGGGTACGTGGCCTCTGAACACTGGGCATTATTCCAGGGCCAGTGGAAATCACAGCACTACGACGGCCCCTGCGGGGTGGCCTGCCTCTGCCTGTCATTTTAGATAATTGGTACTATGCGTGCAAGGTACTGTGCCACCCTATATAAGTGGTGGGCAGTGGGCACAGTACAGTCTGTGTGGGCCAGACACACACTGGCTTGCAACTGGGATTATATCACAGAAAAATATAAAATAGATTTTTTTTTATCTGCAAGGTATTTGTGAGTGAGTGACACCCTGTAACAGTATGAGTGGTGGGCTAGCCAGTGGCCACAGTACAGTCTATGGGCCAGACACACACTGGCTTGCAACTGGGATTATATCATAGAAAAATATAAAATTGAATTTTTTTTATCTGCAAGGTATTTGTGAGTGAGTGATACCCTGTAACTGTATGAGTGGTGGGCTAGCCAGTGGCCACAGTACAGTCTGTGGGCCAGATACACACTGGCTTGCAACTGGGATTATATCACAGAAAAATATTAAATAGATTTTTTTTTATCTAAAAGGTATTTGTGAGTGAGTGACAACCTGTATGAATGGTGTGCACACAGTACTGTCTGTAGGCCAGAGTGGTGGGCTAGCCAGTGGCCACAGTACAGTCTGTGGACCAGACACACACTGGCTTGCAACTGGGATTATATCACAGAAAAATATTAAATAGATTTTTTTTTATCTAAAAGGTATTTGTGAGTGAGTGACACCCTGTAACGGTATGAGTGGTGGGCTAGCCAGTGGCCACAGTACAGTCTGTGGGCCTGACACACACTGGCTTACAACTGGGATTATATCACAGAAAAATATTAAATTGAATTTTTTTTTATTTAAAAGGTATGTGTGAGTGACACCCTGTATGAATGGTGTGCACACAGTACTGTCTGTAGGCCAGACAGTCACTCACTGGCTTGCAACTGCTATTATATCACAGAGAAATAATAATATATATATTTTTTTATCTGCAAGTTATTTTCTGTCACACCCTGTATGAATGGTGTGCACACAGTACTGTCTGTGACTGAGCCTGCAGCCTCTCACACAACACGGGCAGGCAACTGCAATACATATAAATATAAAAAATATAAAAAAAGCAGACTGATGTACCAGCCCTGAAAAGGGATTTTTGGGGTGCTGTCAGGACACTGTCCTTACAGCAGATGAGTCTGTGGACACAGAACTCTGCCCTAGCTAACGCTTTCTCTATTATATCAGCAGCAGCAGCAGCACTGTCCCTCCTCTCACTAAGAATGCAGCTTCCGAATGAATCTAAAATGGATGCTGTCCAGGAGGTGGGAGGGTCTGCTGCTGATTGGCTGGAATGTGAGGTACAGGGTCAAAGTTAACTCAATGATGATGTATAGGGGGCGGACCGAACATCGCATATGTTCGCCCGCCGCGGCGAACGCAAACAAGCTATGTTCGCCGGGAACTATTCGCCGGCAAACTATTCGGGACATCTCTATTAGTCGTCCATATGGGACAGTATCAAACACCTTTGCAAAGTCCAAAAACACAATATTAACAACCTTCCCTCTGTCCAGGCTTCTACTCACCTCCTCATAAAAACAAATCAGGTTAGTTTGACAGCTTCTGTTCTTAGTAAAACCAGGTTGGCTATCAGTTATTATATTATTGTCCGCAGGGGCGTAGCTACAGGGGAAGCTGTGGAAGCGGCCAAGGAGGACGACTAATATTTTATTGTTAGGGCCCCCCGACAGTATTATACAATGACATTATATACAGTGACACTGTAGGATACAGAGGGAATGGCTGCCGGGCCTCTTCTGAGAGCTCGATCTTAACTAGCCACAGGGGTGGGAGTTGCTCATGAGTTTGGGGTTGCAAATAAAAAAAAAAAATCAGTTAAAAAAATTGCTGTGGGGCCCAGTCATTTCTAGTTATGCCACTGATTGACCGTTATATAATCTTGTATGTAGTCCCGTAGAAGGCCCTCAAACATTTTTCCCACTATGCATGTAAAGATTACTGGTCTATAACTTCCGGGTGAAGACCTAGCACTAGAGTTGAGTAGACACCTGGAAGTACGAGTTCGACGGGTTCAGCCGAACTTCTCAAAAAAGTTCGAGTTTGGGACCCGAACTTGACCTGAACTTGAACCCCATTTAAGTCAATGGGGATCCAAACTTTGGAACACTAAAATGGCTCTAAAAAAAAGTCATGGGAAGGGCTAGAGGGCTGCAAAAGGCAGCAAAATGTGGTTAAGAGCATGGCAAGTGCTCTGCAAACAAATGTGGATAGGAAAATGACTTAAAATAACATAATACGTAAAAATAAAAAATTATAATCTTGATCTAGGAGTAGGGAGGTCCATATGGAGTAGAAGGTTGAGTAGGCAGTGGATGTGGCGGTGTAGGTGGAAGCAGCGGTGGAGGAGGAGGTAGCCAACACTGGTTTTTGGTTTAGTTTTTTATTTTATTTTTTTTGTTTAAGTTTGGGTAGATCCCAAAATATTGTGAAATATAAAAAATTAAACAAAGAGAGAGTGCGCTGGAGTACAACAATGGCTGGGTGAGGCCGGTATACATGTCTATTCTCCAAAAGGTAAGGACAAGTCCTGTGGGATCCCTGCCTGGTTCATTTTAATGAATGTGAGCTTGTCCACATTGGCTGTGGACAGGCAGCTGCGCTTGTCTGTGATAACCCCCTCCTGCCGTGCTAAAACGTTCAGACAATACACTGGCTGCAGGGCAGGTCAGCACCTCCAAGGCATAAAGGGCAAGCTCAGGCCAGGTGCCCAATTTGGAGACCCAGAAGTTGAAGGGGGCAGACCCATAAGTCAGTACATGTAGGTGTGTGCACACATACTGCTCCACCATGTTGCTGAAATGCTGCCTCCTGCTAAGACGTTCCATATCAGCTGGTGGTGCTGGTTGTTGTGGCGTGCTGACAAAGCTTTCACACATTTTGGCCATGCTAACCCTGCCTTCTGAGGTGCTGGCGGTTCCCCAGCTGCATTGGCAACCTCTTCCTCCTCCTCAGCCTTCACCTTGTGCTTCCACTGAGCCCCCTCTGTCAGGTGGGAATGCCATCAATAGCGCGTCTACCAGCGTGCTCTAGCGTGCTCTTGTAGTCACGCATATTTTGATCAGTAACAGACGTTTTTACAAAATTTAGTTCCCTGTCAGCAATACAGAGCAGGTGTTTTTCCCTGACAAAAATGGGTTAATGTCAAACATCAATGTAACAGACGATTTTTAGAAATTCAGGTCCCTGTCACCTATGCAGAGCAGGGGTTCATTCACAGCAAAAATTGTAAAATGTCACCCAAGAATGTAACAGACACTTTTGCACCCTGCTCCCTCTTTTGCTGTGCTGGTGCCTCTGTGCAACCACTGCCTCTTCCTCCAAACTGCACACATCACTCGCATGACCTTGATTCCATTTGGGGTCTAGTACCTCATCATCCTCCACATCATCTTCCACCCACTCTTTACCCCTGCCCTCCTTGTCGGTCTGCAGACTGCAGAAAGCCGCAACAGTTGGCACCTGTGTTTCGTCATCATCAGAGACGTGCTGCGGTGGTCTTCCCATGTCCTCATCCTGAAACATAAGTGGTGCACTCAATCTCTTCCCCTTCTGGGGCAGGGCTATGTGGATGGCCCACGGAAACCTTGCTAGCAGAGTCATCAAAAAGTATAAGAGACTGCTGCATGAGTTGGGGCTCAGACTGCTTGCCTGATTTGCAAGGGGGTGAGTTAAAAGACAGATGACAATGGGCTGTAGGTGCCAACTCTGAGCTTTCAGCAGGGGACTGGGTGGGAGAAAATGTGAAGGAACTGAAAGGCACTGTTAGCCACCCAATCTACTATCGCCTGTACTTGTTCTGCCCTCACCATTCATAGAGCTGCATTCGGGCCTACCAAATAATGCTGAAGGTTCTTTCACCTACTCACACCTGAGGAAGGTGTTTCACTTGGGCATGTAGCTTTCACAGATCTACCACGTCCACTACCTGCAACAGGAGCTCCACCAACACCAGCAGCACCACGACCAGAGCCACGTCCCTTATTTGACGCTCTCCTCATTCTTTGCGTTCACCCACGAAACTAACAGATGGTTTATGTCAGTCGACAATGTAACTGCCAATATTCAACAATTAAGTTCACTGACAGTAAGGCTGTGCTGGTGCCATAAGGAGAAAAAAATTCTTGAGGTCACACAACAGTGTGACAGTGGAATTTAATACAAATACCTGACTGTCCAAAAAAATGTGAATTTGTCAAACAGCAATTTAACAGCAGTATTTACTGGTTTTATTTTTTACTGCCAGAAATGCAGCACAGGCTGAAAATGTATTATCTAGCACAAAGTGTTATTTCTTCAACCAACAATGTAACATCAGTATTTAATGGTTTTATAGGACTGTCATAAATGCAGCGTAGGCCACAAATGTACTTTATAGCAAAAAAATAATTTCGGCAAAAGATGTAACTGCAGTATTTGGCGGTTTTATTGGACTGTCAGAAATGCAGCACAGGGCAAAAAGGTACTTTATTGCCCCCAAAAATATATATATTTTTAACCCTAAATGAAACAAAAAAGGTACTTTATTGCCCAATTTTTTTTTTTTTTTTTTATGGAACAGATGTATTTAACTGAGATAATATTTCACTCACAAATGAAGCACAGGGGTTTTTAACATAAGAAAAGGTTGATATGTCACCCCTACAATGGAACAGATACATTTGCTGAATTTATGTGCCTGCCTGTCACATGTGCAGACCTCAGAGGTACTTTACACCCATAAATGGGAATTTGAAGCCCAAAAATTTAACAGCAGTATTTTATGGTTTTATTTGACTGACAGGAACGCAGCGTAGGCTGCAAATTTATAGCAACAAAAATTAGAATTTTTCAGCAACAAATGTAACTGCAGTATTTGGCTGTTTTATTGGACTGTCAGAAATGCACCACAGGGCAAAAAGTTACTTTATTGCCCATTTTTTTTTTTTATGGAACAGATGGATTTAACTGATTATATTTCACTCTCAGAAATGCAGCACAGGAGTACTTTACAGAAAAAAATGGGGATATGTCACCCCCTGGGTCCCTGAACTCACATACGGTATTATTTTCCCTTCCCCTGGCACATATGCAGTGCAGGTGCACTTTGAAAATGGGTATATGTCGGCCACTGAACTACAAGAACAGGATTAAATAATTGTCCCTGGCACATATGCAGTGCTGGTGCACTGCTGTTGCACAAAATGGCCGCCGATGCCCACCTAACTAACAGACGGATTAAAACTTTTTTTTTCAGTCTCGCTGGGCTCAGGGCAGGGTACAAAAATGTTGCATTGCACCCCTAAAACAAAAAACGCTGTAGATCGCTGACTTCACACCAAGTGCAGATATCAGAGTCTTTCCTAATCTCTCCCTCATAACAGCAGCATCCTATCCCTACAACTAGTAAGAGTGACGTGTGTCGCTACGTGAATCCAGCTTATATAGAGGCTGGGTCACATGCTGCACTTGGCAAATCACAGCCATGCCATTAGTAGGCATGGCTGTGATGGCTTCTAAGGACACACTAGTTAAACGCTTTTTGATTGGCTGCCCTGCAGCCTTTCAACAAGCGCCATTAAATCGCCGAACACCGAACTCTAACTTTTACGAAAATGTTCGTGTCCGTGTACAAAAAAACAAAAGTTCGGTACGAACCCAAACTTTACAGTTTAGGTTCGCTCAACCCTACCTAGCACCTTTTTAAAAATGGAAACCACATTCGCCTTGCCCCAGTCTCTTGGTACAATGTCTGTGAGTAAAGAATATGTAAAATTTTATGAACAGAGGCAAAACAATAACTGAACTGAGCTCCTTTAGAAGTCTAAGGTGTAGTCCATCTGGACCTGGGGCCTTGTTCACTTTTTTTTGCATATTAAGGACTATATCTACAGTCAGCCAGGTAAGTATGTTATTTGAGGTATTTACACCAGTGGCACCACCCTCATGAGATGCCCTCTCTTTTGTATATACAGAGCTGAAAAACCCATTTAGGAGCTCTACCTTCTCTTGATCCCGAGTGACCAACACCCGTTACCATCATTTAGGGACCCTACATGTTCTGACCTTGTTTTATTTTGCATTTATGTAGTTGAAGAATGTTTTGGAGTTTTTCTTTCTTTGGCCACCTGTATTTCCTTGTGTATTTTCGTTGATTTTATTAGTCCCTTACATAATTTATTTAGTTCTTTATACTTTTTAAAGGCTACAGCTGACCCGTCTGATTTGTATTTCTTAAAGCCCCTCTTTTTGTCATTTATTTCCCTTTTTACACTATTTGTAAGTCATGTGGGGTTTAATTTTATTCGCTTGTTACCTCTAGGAATGTATTTAACAATACACTTATCCAAAGTAGATTTAACCCCTTAAGGACTCAGCCCTATTTCACCTTAAGGACTTGCCCATTTTTTGCAAATCTGACCAGTGTCACTTTAAGTGCTCATAACTTTAAAACGCATTGACTTATTCAGGCCGTTCTGAGATTGTTTTTTCGTCACATATTGTACTTCATGACACTGCTAAAATTGGGTCAAAAAAGTTAATTTTTTTCCATAAAAAAATACCATATTTACCAAAAATTTTGAAAAATTAGCAAATTTCAAAGTTTCAGTTTCTCTACTTCTGTAATACATAGTAATACCCCCAAAAATTGTGATGACTTTACATTCCCCATATGTCTACTTCATGTTTGTAGCATTTTGGGAATGATATTTTATTTTTTGGGGATGTTACAAGGCTTAGAAGTTTAGAAGCAAATCTTGAAATTTTTCAGAAATTTACAAAAACCCAATTTTTAGGGACCACTACAGGTCTGAAGTCACTTTGCGAGGCTTACATAATAGAAACCGCCCAAAAATGACCCCATTCTATAAACTACACCCCTCAAGGTATTCAAAACTGATTTTACAAACTTCGTTAACCCTTTAGGTGTTGCACAAGAGTTATTGGCAAATGGGGATGAAATTTGAGAATTTCTTTTTTTGCCTAATTTTCCATTTTAACCCATTTTTTCCACTAACAAAGCAAGGGTTAACAGCCAAACAAGACTGTATCTTTATTGCCCTGACTCTGCCATTTACAGAAACACCCCATATTTGGCCGTAAACTACTGTACGGGCACACAGTAGGGCGTAGAGGGAAAGGTGCGCCGTATGGTTTTTGGAAGCCAGATTTTGCTGGACTGGTTTTTTGACACCATGGCCCATTTGAAGCCCCCCTGATGCACCCCTAGAGTGGAAACTCCATAAAAGTGACCCCATCTAAGAAACTACACCCCTCAAGGTATTCAAAACAGATTTTACAAACTTCGTTAACCCTTTAGGTGTTGCACAATAGTTATTGGCAAATGGGGATGAAATTTGAGAATTTCTTTTTTTTGCCTAATTTTCCATTTTAACCCATTTTTTCCACTAACAAAGCAAGGGTTAACAGCCAAACAAGACTGTATCTTTATTGCCCTGACTCTGCCGTTTACGGAAACACCCCATATGTTTTTCAGTTACAAAGCAAGGGTTAACAGCCAAACAAAACTCATTATTTATGGCCCCGATTCTGTAGTTTACAGAAACACCCCATATGTGGCCGTAAACTACTGTACGGGCACAGAGTAGGGCGTAGAGGGAAAGGTGCGCCGTATGGTTTTTGGAAGCCAGATTCTGCTGGACTGGTTTTTTGACACCATGTCCCATTTGAAGCCCCCCCTGATGCACCCCTAGAGTAGAAACTCCATAAAAGTGACCCCATCTAAGAAACTACACCCCTCAAGGTATTCAAAACTGATTTTACAAACTTTCTTAACCCTTTAGGTGTTGCACAAGATTTAATGGAAAATAGAGATACAATTTCAAAATTTCACTTTTTGGGCAGATTTTCCATTTTAATATTTTTTTTCCAGTTACAAAGCAAGGGTTAACAGCCAAACAAAACTCATTATTTATGGCCCCGATTCTGTAGTTTACAGAAACACCCCATATGTGGCCGTAAACTACTGTACGGGCACACGGCAGGGCGCAGAAGGAAAGGAATGCCATACGGTTTTTGGAAGGCAGATTTTGCTGGACTGGTTTTTTTGACACCATGTCCCATTTGAAGCCCCCCTGATGCACCCCTAGAGTAGAAACTCCAAAAAAGTGACCCCATTTTAGAAACTACGGGATAGGGTGGCAGTTTTGTTGGTACTAGTTTAGGGTACATATGATTTTTGGTTGCTCTATATTACACTTTTTTGTGCGGCAACAAGTAACAAGAAATAGATTTTTTTGTCACGTTTTTTTTTTGTTATTTACAACATTCATCTGACAGGTTAGATCATGTGGTAATTTTATAGAGCAGGTTGTCACGGATGCGGCGATACCTAATATGTATACAATTTTTTTTATTTATGTAAGTTTTACACAATGATTTCATTTTTAAAACAAAAAAAATGTTTTAGTGTCTCCATAGTCTAAGAGCCATAGTTTTTTCAGTTTTTGGGTGATTATCTTAAGTAGGGTCTCATTTTTTGCAGGATGAGATGACGGTTTGAGTGGCACTATTTTGGGGTGCATATGACTTTTTGATCATTTGCTATTACACTTTTTGTGACGTAAGATGACAAAAAATTGCTTTTTTTACACCGTTTTTATTTTAATTTTTTTTACGGTGGTCACCTGAGGGGTTAGGTCATGTGATATTTTTATAGAGCCGGTCGATACGGACGCAGCAATACCTAATATGTATACTTTTTTTTTATTTATTTAAGTTTTACACAATGATTTCATTTTTGAAACAAAAAAAATCATGTTTTAGTGTTTCCATAGTCTAAGAGCCATAGTTTTTTCAGTTTTTGGGCGATTATCTTGGGTAGGGTATGATTTTTGCGGGATGAGATGACGGTTTGATTGGTACTATTTTGGCGTTCATGCGACTTTTTTGATCACTTTTATTACCTTTTTTGGGAAGTAAGGTGGGCAAAATTTCAATTTCCTAATAGTTTTTATTTTTTTATTTTTATGGCGTTCACCGTGCGGGGGAAGTAACATGACCGTTTTATAGATCAGGTCGTTACGGACGCGGCGATACCAAACATGTGTAGGGAATTTAATTTTTTTCATTTTTAATCAGTGATAAATGTGTTTTTTGATTTTTACTTTTTTTTCACTTTTTTTTTGACCCAGACCCACTTGGTTCTTGAAGATCCAGTGGGTCTAATGTCTGTATAATACAGTACAGTACAATATATATTGTACTGTATTTTACACTTTGTCTGAACAGATCTATGCCTTTTAGCACAGATCTGTTCAGCACCATGGACAGCAGGACGCCTGAGAGGCGTCCTGTTGCCATGGGAACCTTCCCCGTCTGCTCAGTACACCAACGATTATTCAAGGGGAGGCGGGCGGGGGATCGCGATCCCGCCTGCCGCACCGCCCGCCTCCCGCACCGCCCCCACAACTCCCCCCCCTGCACCACCCGCCGGCAAAAAATCATGCAGGGGTGCAGGGGGGGTGTAAAATATATATTTTAGGGACACTAAAGCTTCTGATCCCCGCGGTCAGGGCCCGCGGGGATCAGAAACTGCAGAAAGCGCGGTTTTCTGCGATCGCCGATGCGGGGGGTCAAATGACTCCCCCTGCATTGTTACGGGATGCCGGCTGAATGATTTCAGCCGAAATCCCGTTCCGATTAACCCCTGGGGCGCCGGAGCACCGATTTCAAGTTAGGACGTACCGGTACGCCCTGAGTCCTTAAGGACTCGGGAAATAGGGCGTACCGATACGCCCTGCGTCCTTAAGGGGTTAAAGCACTCCCATTTAGCATTAGCGTCATTATGTGGCAATAGTTGCTCCCAGTCTATGTCCTGAAGTGCAGCACTCAACCCTGAGAAATTTTGCCTTTTGAAATTAAGTTCTATTCTTAGCAGTTTAATCCCTGTTACGTCCCCTATCAGGGGACGTGTATGGAATATATTTTAGACAACCGCAAAGAGTTGTCAATAGTTGACACACTCATGACATAAATTTTATACCTCTATGCCTCAATCTTGGTGTAGTTATGACTGTGCTCGTGCGCACGTTTGGGAGATTGCAGGCGATGGGGGTTTTACAAAGCCTATGGTCGTGCTGAGGTAGTTCAGTGAAAGTTAAGTGACCCAGAAAACAATGATTCTGCAGTGTGGGCCCATTGTTTGCCTAGTAGGCTTTAATGATCACCTTAGATGATCACAAAGAAAATTAATGTTTTTTCTATGCAAAATTATCCATCCGATCGCTTTTGGTCTGTTCACAATGAAGCAACGACCTTATCATCTGGGGTGTGCCAACATTGCCATTGCCAACACACACATAGAGGTGGTCGCTTCATTTTGATACGCAAGCCCCTTCACCACGACAAGATAACGATCACGAAGGGGAATTGACACTTGTGGGGTTTTGAAGCCACAGTGCAGCACCAGAGGCCAGAAAAATTAGGCATGTACACATGCCTGAAAAATTAGGTATTGTTGCAGCCGCTGTAGCAGCGGCCAGAAAAATTGATGTTTGTTTCCCAGGCAGAAAGTGCCCTAAAACATTGTGGCTTGAACCCTAGTTGAATAGAGAGGTCCGGCAGCACTACTATACCCAACAAAAACAATTTGGGACAATCATAGACGATACCTTAACTGTGGTAGTGATGGTGCAAGCAGATCGGGACCCTGGCTTTTGATCCCAGCATCAACAAAAATACAAGAAATCCGCAGCACTCTTCAGTTGTATCAAACGTAGTGTAAATTTATTCCATCAAAACAGCAGGATAATGCGACGTTTCGACCGCCCTCGGTCTTTCTCAAGCAATACAGTGGATACATAACATGTGTCTTATATAGTGCCTAGTGAATGGGGTAAACCCTCCCCCCAGGTGAATCAATACATTCTCATTAGTACCAATGCGTCACCATACATATTCATTAGAAAAATAGCTTTCAGGTGCAACGTGTAAACCGTTAAGTTACCTTTCCCATCGGGTTAATGTCCACAGGGCCTCATTCCCTCTCCACAAACTCTCATAGGAGAAACCATACTCGGCGTCCCGATAATCATAATGCGCATGCGTCCCCATTAGTCATCGGCCAATGAAAAAATTATCCCAACTGACGTCACCTGTTGTCAATGACGTAGGAGCAGATTCCGCTCCTCGGCATTGCAGTGCGTCTATCTTGTCCTTGGTCTATGAGGTAGTTCTCGCCATGGAGACGCGGTCGTCAACATAAACATCCATGTGACGCACGTGTCACCTGACTCTTCCCCCTGTGCCTATTCTGTCGGTTCCCGGACACGTCCTAAAGGGTGTAAGTCCTTCCTCCTTAGGTCAAAGCATCTCCAATATTCCATTTGGGTAATTTCTTCACAGAGTTAATTCGAAGATCCCCATGTTTATTAATGATTCAACACGGTTCCTCCGGAGCGATCGCTGTTCTCCTTCAGCCATACACCCCTCTGAGGATACCGTATTTCAAACATGCTATCCCTTCAGGTAAGTGGCCCTGTCACATCCATAACACACGATGGGACATAGGCCTCCTGCTGGGATTTTTTCGGTCGTTTAGAGAGCCTTAATGGTCAGCCATGTTTAGTGACAGCCCTCATGGCACTCCACGTCCGTCCAAACACACATTATATTCTTCACTTTTGGAGGCAATAGACCATGGATCGGACTCACCACCCACTCTGGATATGTCCGTCGACCATGTAATCTGGATAAATGTCCGTATGACGTTGGGGACATCAGCA